>NW_026712346.1:9024954-9117454 GCF_030504385.1 Musca domestica
CAGAACATTTAGTCGACGAATATTAGAGGATAATATTCTATGACAAATATATACCTTTCGTAACATCAATAATCCTAAGAATTATATGTGCTAATTCTGAAAGACGCATATTAAATTTGGTGAGCTCCATCGTAATTGCGAATGGAGAAAGGAGAGGCTCACGTACATAATTTAATCGACTAAGATTTCTACTCTAAATAAGTGAGTTGAAACGAATACAACAATAGACCACAAAACAAGGAAAACAGCAATAAGCATGAACACCGGCAAATTTGTAGATTGATAATAGTTGCAAGCCAACATTGTTTATCAAAGTTAAGGCTTTTTAAAGAGAAAAGATAACCATTTACAACTTATATTAGGTTCTTAAAAATATGCATTACACGCTAATAACATGGGCCTGCAACGCGTTCCGGGTTAGCTAGTCTTCTTCTATATATATAAAAATCAATTGTTGTTCGTTGGTAATGGAATCAGTTGAGAACGACTGGACTGATTTGCATTACATTTTTTACAAAAGTTTGTCATGCTCCGAGTTTACGCCCACTAATTCGATTTATCTAAAATCCTTATATTTGCAAATAATGAAGATATTGGTTTTAAAATTATTACGCGACATACTATTGACTTTGCCCCCCCATTCCTAAGTATTTATTTGTGGGCTGAGGAACTGACCACGCCTACTTTTTAATCTATATATAAACCAATGGTTGTTCGTTGGTATTTTAATCAGTTGAGACCGGCTGAAAGTATATGGATATTTTTTTTAAATGTTCGTCCTACCCCGATTTAGGTTTTTATGCAAAGAAAAAGTGGCCACGCCCAATTTTACGCCCATTTTTTTCGATTTATCTAAAATCCTAATATTTGCCAAAATCATGAGGATATCTGTTCCACAGTTAGTATACGACGTAGTCTTGACTCTTCCTCCAACCCTAGGTATCTGTTTGGGGTCAGTTTGAAAAAGTATAGTAATAAATTAGTTAAGAACTCAAAACTAAAACTAAACTGTTCTATTATGATATGGAATTTTATGTAGAGTTGTTTCAGAATGCCTTTTGGAATTGAAAATTCTTATTGAAAAAAACCGAAAAAATCGAGAAAGTTTGCATATTTTCTATACACGATGTTATATGGTTGCCATACCCATACTCAATTTTGATTAGATAGGGAAATAACCCATCCAATGAGAACTCAAAATGCAAAATTCATTGGGACTTCAATCAGTGAAATACCGAATATGAAGACGCACTGTAATATACGGACTATACAAAATAGTGGAGTGAATTGCAAATATAGTAAGAAACGGATTCATATGCTCGGAAAATTTTACCGAACCCTTAAAAGTAACCTTAAATCATAGGTAACGTTATACGGGCACTATGCGCTATCGTCAGTAATTACACTGCGCCGAAGACAATCTTGGGGTTAGGAAATTTTTCGGTTGGTAAATAAAAATCTCAAAGAGGTGTTCCCGGATCTAACTTTCTTAGAGTCCATTTTATATAGCTTAACCCTACACAATGGGCAGAAATGTTTTTTGCCCTATACTACGCAAAAGGTATGATAAAGTTCTAAATTTGATACAGTCAAGGAATCATTTGTACAAAATATGTATCAGGTTGGTCTACATTGTGATATAGCCCCTTTCAACTTCCTCAAATGTTGGTAATTTGTGATTTTAGAAAGAAGAACAAATTCTTTCAAATAATTATATGTATAGGACCATGCTCCATTATAACTCTTATTTGAAGGTATCCGGCGATTTTAGCTATTACCGGGGTCTTGGTCACATTTTTCAATTGATTTTGCCCTTATTGGGCATCTAGCTTCTGGTAGAAGACCTCTTGGCGGAAATTTCTCAATGTCAATGTTTCGGTTTAGCGCTCATATAAGCAGAGAAAGAGGAGAGGAGAAAGAGGAGAATTATCTTACAAGAAATCCTCCACTCATGTAGTGCTTTACATAATAAAGGGAGCACCGATATATGTGGGTTCTATATATATATATATATATATATATATATATATATATATATATATATATATATATATATATATATATATATATATACACATATATATATATATATATATATATATATATATATATATACACATATATATATATATATATATATATATATATATATATATATTATTATTTATTATGTAAAGCACTACATGAGTGGAGGATTTCTTGTAAGATAATTCTCCTCTTATACATATTTCTCTGCTTAAAACTACAGTAGCTTAAAAAGATAGTAGTGATCAGAGATGTGAACTTGTAATACTATTTACATTGTTACAAATGTTGAATTAAATACTTACAAAGATTAGTCAAAACGTAATGTTATAAAAGTTATTAAGCATGTACATAGTGGAATACATTTTTAAAAAAAGTATAATAAGATAATTAAATACATTAGAGTTGGTTTGCTTCAGTCTCCCCTCTGATGCTTAATACGTCCCATTAAACATCAGAAGATTTCTTCTTTGGCCTTCCTCTTCCTTTTCTTCTTTGCTTTTGCAAACAATGGGAGAGAGGGTTGTTGTATGATACGTAGTCTCCATGCTACTTCAGGGTTCTCCTCCTGGAACAGGCCTGCAGAAAATATGTAAGCGGCCTTCCAGAAGTATTATATCTTATATCTTGGATGATAATTTTAAGGAGTTGGATTTGCTTAGATAGAATTGAGTATGCAGTGCTTACCCTATTGTCAGTACAGCGAAAAATCTTCTTTTGTTATTTCTGTAATCTCTGTTTAACTTTAAGAAAATTCTGAACCCTATCGGAGAAAGGCGGTTAATGGGCATTCAGGGGAATTTTTTGTGAATGGTTGTTATGAATTCGAAGAACTTCGCTGTTAAAGTCTTCGATGACATTATCGATTTGTCCATTTAATAATTTCCTATTGATTGGAGGCATAATTTGCATTGACATTAAATCTAGCTCTTATTGTAAATGGTTTCAATTTTTGTTTTTATATGAGGTGAAAAAATTTGGCTGTCTCAAAATTAGATGTGTGCAATACGATGATAATGCCATTTTAATGTATATTGTACATATGGATCCCGGGATCGACCAAATGAGAGGAAATTACGAAGTGGTCGAAAAATGAGGAACCAACGCACAAAATAATCATTTTATTTTAATTACAATTTAAATCAGCACGTCTGGTATGGTGTAGGGTTCACTACATCGCCCCTACTTGGGCTTGGGCTGTCGTATGTTGTAGTACCCAATACGAAATTTTAAACAATTCTTGTCAATAATGTCGCTGAAATCATCATCATCGAATAATGGGAGGTACCATTATATGGGGTTATATGTATTTTTTTGGCATAGGCTGTAGTACTCATTACGAACTGTAAATACGAAAAAGTGGAACGACATGGCCCACGTGCGAACTGGCAAAATATACACGTGTGCAATATGTTAGCCTTTTATCTCAATTCGTTCGAAAGATAGCGTGATACAAAAGACAGACATCGCTAAATCGACTTAATATTTTACGCTGTTTCAAGGCATTGGCGTTGGGTATATTATCCAGTTTTGTTATGGTGTTGAAATATTGAACAGTTCCAGGAATTTCATTAATCTTTCTTGTAATTAAAGCATTTTAAAAATGAGGATAAAATAATAGAGAACAAGTTGTTGCATATAATTTCGAATAATTTTGGCAGGAAGCCGACATAGAAGTCTGACACATACATCTCGTTGGGTGTATTAACTTTTTTAAAAATAATAAGGATGCATTACATGATTTTCGGGACTTCCACACCGGATATTTTGAAGAGTAACTCATTTTCTTCCATTTAAAATCGGAACCTTTTTTTGCGGCAAAGGAACAGCGATGTTTACATATTTGGAGATTTTGGAAATATAATGTACAAAACACATTTGTATGTGTTTGTTGTTACGTTACTTGTAGAACAACACTTGCTGTTACTTGTATTATACTACCATGGGGATGTTGCTTTTCCACGAAGTGTTGTAATATTTGGACCTACAGCCTGCAACTATACATTCAGGGGGAATAATATGAAAGCATTAAAAATAAACTTTATAGAACTATCCTTCTGCATTTTAAATTTAATAATCCAAATTCCAAAAATTAAAATTGTTCAAATTAAATAATTTATTACAAATTAATTGTTTTGTTTACATTTTTGGACATATAACTCTGTAATGTTTATGTGGTTATTTTTACGTTTGTTGTACAACAACACTTGCTGTTACCTGTATTATTCCACCATGTGTTGTGCAAGCCACACACGATACAATTGCTTGTACAACTTGGAGATTACTCATATTGTATGTTGCGGCCACAAACAATACAACCATTTCACTTTTCGTAGAGTTTATTTGAGTTGAGATGACACCGGAAAAATAATGTTCCATAATTAACCCAATATTTATTTATTATTAATTTTTGAAATTCCATTTTATATATACATTAAAATCACACATTTGATTGGATGTCGTATTGTTTTGATGTATGAAACAATGGTGTTGCCTCTTCAAAAATAAACACAAAATTAAATTGTATGCGACATGCCCACAAACGTTACAATTGGGTTGTACAACATGCTAAATATCAAAAAAATGTTTGCACAACCGAGGCACAACCGGGCCACAAACGATACAATCTTGAATACAACCTCTCCATTTTGTACAACCAGTACAACCAGGCATAATCAAGATATAATTACAGAAGGTAGAATAAAACTACCTCCTTAAAACAAGTTTTTTCTTTGGTGCCTCTATTCGATCATAACATATAAGTTATCGTGAAGAAACACGCTTATGTCGTTGTTCCCACAGTTTTGGCTTTTGTCAAGTAACTGAACGCTACACGCGTGCGCTACTCAGAACATTTAACATTTCCACAGGTTCTTGACATCTGAGTAGCCAAATGCGGTGCTGCAATGTCAGCAAAGCGGTGGCAGAGCTACGGCAGTGGAGCTTAGATTAAGAAAAATAATATATAATTAAGTTAGTGGATAACAACTTACAGAAGTATCAACACGTATATCAATATTGCAATAAATGTAATAACGAACAATAATAAAATTGTATAATTAAATGTAATAAAGAATAAAAATAAAAATGCATAATTGGCACCCAACAAGAAAAAACAAGTCGAAGTGAACGATAAGGAAAAGAAGACAACACTAATTGACACCAAGGAATGATTATCCTTGGGTAGCGTTGAGAATATACCGGATTTTCCTTGGGCAGCGTTGAAAATACACTGGAAGTCTGGAAAACACTAGATATCTTAAAATCACTGGTAGTGATTTAGACCACCTGGAAATTCATTATAAATTAACTAATTCATTACAAAAAATATTAAGGTGAGAGAAGTGCTAGTGGAAAAAAGTAAAACAACAGAAAATAACGCTTGAAGGTAGATGAGTGAGTTAGAAACCGTGTTTGAAAGGTTAAATATAGAAAATATAGAACAAAAAAGGATTGCGGAACAGGTGAGTGAGGTTAATAAAAGCAGAGGTGAGTAAAGCATTATGTGCTAAAAGAATAGAATTTGACAGAAAAATTACCGTGATTCAGGGCCAAATTGACTTGGCGAAACCGAAAGTACAAAAATTCGCTCAACCCGTGTGCCGTGTGAAATCACTCTAGATGCGATAAAATCTCTTCCGGAATTTTCCGGACAACAAGGCACCTATGTGTCTTGGCGTGAGGCTGCGCACAACGCTTATGAATTATTTAAGATTATTGATGGCAGGGAACGCCACTACCAAGCAGTGACCATACTAAGAATAAGGTGCGGTAGCCGATGCGGTACACTCATCTTTTAACACAGTGCTAAATATTAATGCAATCACTGCATGACTGGTCTTTAGAGTTCTACGACGAAGTAGAGAAGAAACTAACGTTATTAGCAAACAAGATCTTTATGTCATATGAAAACAGTGTAGCGGATACTGTAAATGAAAAGTATAGGGCCGATGTAGTTAGGGTATTCATGTCTGGTTTAGGTTAGGTTAGGTTGAAAAGAGGGGCGAAGCAATTCGCTGCATGCCCTGTTAGGCATACGCTTAAGCCAGTGTAGGCCTGTTGTGCCCTTTAGACTAAGGGTTTTTTGAAGAAGGCGGGCAGTTGCCTTTATGAAATTTCTTAACTGTCTTATATCATTTACCATGGTCTGATTAAGGTCTGGTATGCACAGTGGTCGCTGCCATTGGCCAAAATTCAAAAAATTAAAATCAGATATTTATTGTCAAATGTGTACACATGAACTCTTAAGAGGTTAAGCTTTTTAGAAAACATAATAATCTTGGCTTCATTCTAACGGGACACTTCGAAAATAGCATCAAAAAAGAGAAAATGTAATTAGTTGCTTTTTTCAGTGGGATCAGTTAAAAAAAAGAATAAAAATAGATCTGTATTACAAACTTAAATACATTTTAAAATGACAATTCTTTGCATAATTATTGAAAAGCAAGGTATTGACTTATTTTTAGTGCAGTAATTTGTGTGTTTAGTAGTTGTGGATAATATAAACGATGTGAGTGTTCTGAGGTGCCTTTAAGATTAATTTTAAAAATAAAATTGGATTTCAGTTAAAGTTTTAATTGTTTTTCCCCCTGAATCCTCCGATGTGATTTTTTTCATGTCATTAGTAGTGGTCCTAAGATTCTAGAAGTGCTAATTTAACTTTCAGATTTTTTCAGATTTGTATGTTATGCCCAATATACTGAAGTGACTTCGCTCCAATTTTGTCAGTTCTATGGTGCTGTTTTTGTTGTTTGGGATTGATAAGGATATAATTGAGGGGTGTTCAATGATGTTGCCTGCATTGTCTTCTGGGTATAATAATAATGTCCAAAAATTTAAGGCCTTTGCACTGGAAACGGCTAAAGAGTTAACAAATAGATATCTATGGCACTATCTTCCAGCCGCAGCTAATAAAATTTTAATACATATAAACTTGTCATTGTATCGATTGGAGAATTATAGGAAGTGGCCGTGGAGTCTAGAAACAAAGATATAAAAAAGTTTCGACTAAATCGTACCCGAAAAAAATATTAATCGTCTTCTTCTGACCCTTTTATAACGGGACAGCGAACGTTACCAATCAATAAAAAATCCATATTATTAAAATCTGCATTTGATTTACTTGAATAACACTGAAATTTATAAATATCCATTAGTAACTTTCATTTAATTTTATATTGAACTGTTTATTTTGTTTACAAAAAAATTGTCTATTTTGTTTACAAAAAAATGGTCAAATTTGGAATTTTGATTTGTATAAAAAATACTTCTATTTTTGGAGGTACCGTTACAGGGGGATTTGTATAAAAAATACTTCTATTTATTTTGAAGGTAATTTTCAGTAAGACTATTTTTTAGCTCTATAGAACGTACAATGTCAAATAACAGAACAATCTAGTGTAGAAATGTGACAAAAATTGGGCAAATAACCCTTATTCGGGAGGTACGTTGTAAGGGGACCATGCCAAAACATGCATCGACCATATCCATTTTGTCACATTTTTTATTTTTATCCCATCAAGGTACCATAACCAAAGAATCATATTGATATCTGCACTGAAAGTATTTTTGGCCGCTGTTCCCATACAACCTCGACCACCGTGGTATGGTAAGAAGGTCTGGTAAGAATTGGGATCTGAAATTTGCAAACGCTGGGCATTGGCAGAGAAAATGTTCCAATGTTCCGTCATCTTCCCCACATGCATGTACAGATGAGCTTGTAGGCCCAGGTGCCCCGTAAGGATGCCTGTTACCTCACTAATCTCTTTTTACCTAGTAATAAAAGGTTTTTCGTTTTTATATCATCGGGATCGCCCCATAAGATTTTTGTGGTTTTCCCTACACCCTCATTGTTCCATAGGGATATGTGGGCGTATTTTGCCCATGTTTTTAACACTAGACGTGACGCATTAAGCGAGACTGGATTGTCTACATTTATTCCTGTTTTGGCGAGAGAGTTTGCTATTTCGTTACCCCTAACTTCCGTATGACCTGGTACCCACATAATGCGTACTACGCCGTGTTGAGAGTAGTTGTTGATTGAATTTATACATTCCAAAACAGTTTTTGAAGTTACTATATATATACTATATATATAGCTGACTTGCTGTCCGTTAGGACGTTTACTGTAGCCGGTCTCGTGTTGGCATTAAGCTAGTTAAGACATTCTGCAATCGTCCGGACTCCCGTTTGCAGGATCGTATTGTGATCGGGCAAGCGGAAAGAGATTTCGGTGTTTGTTTCCTCGATAAAAAGTCCCAGTCCCGCTCTATCCCCTAGCACTGAGCCGTCTGTATAACAACAGTTTCCAGTCAGCATTTGTGGTAGGAATCCGTCGATCCACGAGTCTCTGGTAGGAATTAATATTTCACAAGAGGCAGCTACAATTTTTTAAGATATCTGGTCCGATACAAAGTTTTCTATTGATTCTCTCGTTGTTACCTTTGTTACCTGTAACATTTTTAATGGTATGTAACGTGGCCTTTACTTATCCACTCGACCATCGCCTTAAGCCTTATAGGCCGCAACATACGCTTCATAAGGTATCTGAATATCTATTGGGTCCAAAAATAGAATTGTCTCTAATGCCCTTGTTGGTGTTGTCCTCATTGCGCTTCAAATGCTTAAGCAGCACGTTCGTTAGACTTTCTGTAATATTTTGGTATTACATTTTTTATCCATAGCTGCCCACCAGGCTACTGATGCGTAGTTTAGAACAGGTCTATCACCATTTTGTACGTTGTCCATCACCAATGAGCTTTGTTTGCTTTTTCTTGGTTGTGGTCATTCCCCTTAAGTTTCCTATCTAGAACCACACCTAGATATTTAACTTCGTCGAAGTTCCCCAATTTCCTTTTCCTAGTGACATATCTCAGTTTTTTTTCGAGTTAACGTTAAATGCTCTCGGTCTGGCCCAGTTGTATGCAAGTTTCAGAGCCGACTCGGCCCTTCTACACAGCAAGTTAGGGTTCTTTCCCCTCAGAAGTATTATAACGTCGTCTGCATAACAGACTGGTTCAAAGCCTACATTGGTTAAAGTCCTTAGAAGTCTGTTAATGGTGGTAACCCACAGGAGGGGTGATAATATCCCTCCCTGTGGAGTTCCTTGACCAACTTTGTCCCTTATGTTAACGTCATATAGTCCACAGCTTATCCATCTATTTCTTAGCATGTGGTTTATCCAGTCCCTTAGGGCTTGGTCGACCTGAAAATTATCTAGGGATTGGATGAGTGTATCTGTACTGACGTTGTTGAACGCACCTTCGATATCAATGCATACTACTAGTGTATACATCTTCTTATCAAAGTTGCTCTCGATGTGGTGTACAATCTTATTTAATGCGGTTTCCACTGAACGTCCTTTAACGTATGCATGCTGGTTTGTGTATAAAAACTACCCTCGATTCCTGCCAGGCTTTAGGGGGTATACGCAAACTTTAGAGACGCGTTGAAAATTCCGGCTAAGTTGGACGAAATAAGGTCCACTTCCTTTTGGAGCAGAGCCGGGAAGACCATATCTGCTGCCTTAAACGGTTTGAAACTTCTGATGGCTTCCTTTACCATCGATTCATCAATTTTAGATGCTTCCTCAGTCGCAATCCTTCTATCTTCCGATATACCGTGTGTCGTGATGCTCGGCGGGAAGTGTGTACCCATAAGAAGCCCTAAGGTCTCTTCTATTGTTTCTATCTTGTTACCCATATCATCCACCATTGTCTCGGCTTGTGTATGGGTTTTTGATAGAAACTTTTTTATTTTTAAAATATCATTCACGCTATCAACCTGTCGCTGAAAAACTTCCTGGAGTTTTGTTTAGCTGTTCTTACTATTTTGTTGTATTCTTTAAGTTTGTTATGGTAGCTGTTCCAGAATACTTCTTTTTTTACACCGAGCTCTGTTCTAAAGTCTTCGGACCTCTTTTCCTTTGTTACAAATTTCCCCTGTCAGGGTTTTTCGTAGACAGATTTCCTCTCTCGAAGTGGACAGCATTCCTCGAAAAGCTTTACTAGGGTCTCCGTTAACCTATTGACATCTCTATCTACGTCGTCTGTGCTTAGGATTTCTTTTCCTTGCGCTAGACTCTCTTTTACTAGTCTCATATACTTCATCCAGTCAGTCTTGGATTTGTTCCGGAAACGTATTGGGTTTGGCGGGGCCGTGTTAGTTCAAACCTTATATACCTATGATCCGATAAGAGTGTTCTTCCGAAACCCTCCAATTCTGAGTCTCGTTTATAAAACTTCCTGAACAAAAATTAATGTCTAAAACCTACTCCCTAATTTTGTTTACAAAGGTCGCTTTATTCCCAATGTTAAGAATTATTAGGTCGTTAGTATTGATAATCTAGTAGGGACTGGCCCCTTTTATTAATGTAAGTACTACCCCAGTCAATGTGGAGAGAGTTAGCATCGCTACCTAGTAGTACTTCGTTACCAGTCTGTTTTGTTCACCAGCCGCTGCAGTTCCGACGAAGGTGATAATGTCGACGCGTCGAACGGTCTGTCCGATGTTGACAACTCTGGGGACAAAAGAAAACATACGTTTTTGTGACATATTATACAAGTTCTCGGTCGAGACCCTGTATTCGTATAGAATAGTTGGTAGTTTATATGGTTTAGTTCAGAGACCTTGTTCTGAACTATCCAAGTTTCCTGAACTAAACCAATGTGAATCTTACCTGAATTTATTAGTTCCGATGAAGGTTGATCTGGATGACCTCGATCATTGGTCCTTCAGTAGACGGGCTTCTTGAGAGTCGGTAATTTTGTCACAGACTCCCTGTTCTGTGTTGCTTGGGGTGTCTTCTTTCTCCTCCTCGCTGCTACACATGGAGTCTTCGTCTCTTCGACTGGCCATGGAGAGATCGTCAACTCCAATCACAAGGAGAGTGCCATCCTCCTTCTCCTCCCTGTGAAAGACTTTCCATCGCTTCACGTTTAAAGTCTTATTTTGTCTTCAAGGACTTCGAGCACACGTTTCGTCTCGAATTTGCTGCCAAATCCTCTGACGTATACCGTCGTTTTAGTAAGGCGAGGAATTTCGTTCCACCTCACCAACTTGAGGCTGCCGTTTTCACACGGGGGTTTTATCTTCTCGATAATCCCCTTTAGGGCGGCAGTGTTCGCATGCGCAGCAAGCTTGAAGAACATTTTATTATTCTTCATTCCGCTGCTCACGATAGGTTTTGGATCTCCACCTTCCATGATGTGATCCAAGGTTTTGTTATTAACCATTTCCTCTAAAGCTTCCAAATGGTCTTTATGCAAGTTGCCTGAACCTTTGTTGGTATCGATCAATGCATAAGGCATTTCGTCCCTTAACTGTCTTTGCGTAAGAAGGCGGCTTCGTACCCTTTTCCTCGGTCCGTTTCCTCTTCTGTTGGACCACGGATTTCTTCTCGGAAACCCCTGGTTTAGCAGTCGATTTCACGGTCGGGCACACCTTTCAAATGCTGGGGCTGACCTTGTCGCCCCCGGTCAAAGGATTCCTGTTACATCCTCCTTTGCGAGGTCCTTGACTTAGTTTGCCCGGAGCATATGCAGGTGGGAAGCTCTTTTTATTTTTCGCCGGCTTCGCAGTGTTCTGTTCCTCAGGGGACCTTATCATCTTCCCTGCCTCCAATGGAGTGGGAGTATTTTTCGCCCCCTTTGGAACATCCTGCGTCTTAGAATTTTTGCTGATTTGTTGCCTTTTGAGCTTTCGGCGTTGGGCTCAGACAGCTTTTTCGTTCTGGTTGTGAGCTTCGCCAAGCTGTCACTCACTTCTTCTATTGTCTTGTGCGCCTCTTCATTAGCAGGGATTCGCAGGACGGTTATATTGTTGCTGCTGCTGTCGAACTCGGAGTCTGAGGTGCTACCTGTCGTTGAAGGCTGGGTCGAGCGTATGCTTCCCCTTAGTTCCTCAAACCCTCTGTGTGTTTTGTTGCCCGAAGGCTGCGTGCTTGTGGCAATACCTTCGACCACAGATGGCAAGGCACCCACATCTGCGGGAGAAATTTGCACAGATCCTTGGATGACGACAGGGTGTGACTCGTGGCTGGATCCCAAACACCCGTCCGTACTGGGTTATTTAGGCTCGCACCGTAACTTTTTCTTTCTTCATTCCTTCTTCCTTCCAATGTAGAAACACAAGAATCCACATTATTCGGTAAATAGACAGAAACAGGTTAGCCCTTCGCAGCAGTTCACGGGTTATCAGAAACCACGTGCCAGTGGTAACAACTCTGACCGAAGACGAGTGGAGTCGATGGAGGTGGACCCCTCCTTCTCCCAATTTAAGCATCCAACGTATCATAGTCATACTGACAGGCCGAAAGGACATAGGGCGAAACGACCCGGTAATCTGGGCGATACACAGGACCAAAAATACAACGTGTAAATCATCTTAACGGTTATCATAATCTATCTGATTTACCTGCTTATCTAACATACGAAGAAGAAGCGAAGCAGGCCGAGGATGACAATGAAAACCATGAGCTTAATTTTTTGGCGACAAAGCCCCCTGCCTTGGATTTCAAAGTCAATTGGGGGGAGGGAAGCTAAGCTCCTTGTCGACACAGGAGCGTCAAGGAGCTATATCAAACCATTACCCGAGCATTCTTTTCCAGTCAATCAAAAATGTGCAGTTAAAATTTTTGGTATAGTTGCCGATTTTTTTTTTATTTTCATATTATTCATAACTAGACAGGACATAAATAATCTACAACTTCAGGCCAAGTCGGTACCAACCCAATTGAAAGAAGCATTTTCAAGGTAATTAAAAATGTTAGTGAAGTGTTTGCAGATCCCAATGAAGCACTTCCATACAATACATAGATAGATAGATAGATTTCCGAAAACTTAATGAGCAAATTATCCGCGATAAATATCCGATTCCTGAAATCACGCAAACCTTGTCCAATCTTGGTGGAAGTAATTTTTTTATCACAATTGACTTGAAATCGGCTTTTCACCAGATAGCTGTATCTGTATCAGTATCAGAACCAAATAGGGAAAAAACTGCGTATTCCATTAAAAACGGAAAATATGAGTTTTGTAGACTGCCCTTCGGTCTGAAGAATGCTCGAAGCATTTTTCAGAGGGCGATATATGACGTGTATTTTGTCCCGATGTGTTTTGTTTGCGTCGACGATGTAATTAAATTCTTGAAAGAGGAGCAACTACACTTAGAAGATGTGGAATTAGTACTGAGAAGTCTATTCGAAGCCAATATGAGGGTTTCGGCTGAAAAATCAAAATCCTTCCAAACTGAGGTTGAATATTTAGGATTTCTACTTTCCCAAGGTGGAATTACACAAGTCCAGAAAAAGTCAATACAATTCAAAAATTTTCCGAGCCTACCACTCTAAGGGGATTAAGATCATTCTTAGGATTGGCGGGATATTACCGCTGTTTTATAAAAGACTTTGCCAAGATTGCAAAGCCACTCTCAAACATACAGAGAGGAGAATATGGCCGAGTTTCTGCATCGCAGTCGAAAAAAATCAAAATTGATTTGACCAATGAACAGAAAGAGGCATGATCACTATGATCTCCCACAATTTATCCGAAAGCGTGGTACATTACGCAACTAATGAGCGGGAGTTGTTGGCCATCGTCTGGGCACCTGGAAAGGAAAATGTGTCTAGGTAACACATAAATGCTTTGGAAAATGTGAGTGTAGATACAATTAATAGCAGCTAAACACAATCGAGAACACCGAGCAGCTCAGGAAAATGTCAAACATATTCTGGAGGACTATTTTTTTCCAAAAATAGAAAAGAAAGCGAAGCATCTAGTGGCAAACTGCCGAGTATGTTCTCAGGCAAAGTATGATCGTTATTCAAAAAGGCAGCTTATTGCCCAAACACCCATTCCAACATATTGCGGGGAAGTCCTTGCCATATTTTCCACAGGCTCAAAGTACTTTCTGACTTGTATCGACAAATTTTCAAAATTTGCGATAGTACAGTCACTTAAATCCAGGACTATAGTGGATGTTTAACCACAGCTACTACAGTTGCTCAATACGTTCCATGGTACAAAAACCATTTACTGTGACAACGAAAATTCATATAACTCGCACACAATTAAGGCTACGTTGAAAAATCACTTCGACATAGATATCGTGAATGCACCACCCTTACACAGCACATCATATTAGCAGGTAGAGCGCTTCCACAACACACTGATGGAAAATCGCGATGTCTTAAAATATCGAAGATATAGTATAATAAATAGAGTATAATAAATCAATACATACAGTGACTGGAATCAAACCCATAAGCATCTTCCATTCAACAAAGGATGATGAACAATTAGTGTCAAGGTTAAAATCCGCCCAGGATAATAACCGACGCGACAGGGAATTTTCCGTATGGGAATGTGGGAATAATAAGTAGACTGATACAAGCGAGAAGCCTGAATGCATTAGGAACAGTCCTTTAATACATCACTGGGACACCTGATCATGATAACTTCGACAAACTGACCAACACAGTTGACCAACTAATCAACTCACAGGAGAGACAGTTTACTATCAACACCGAAGTGCAGAATGAAATTAATAGCCTCACCACTACCGTAAACAAAATTTTAAACGCAGAAAAACAAAGGGAAGATGGTACAGGAAATCTTTATGATATCTTCCTAGCGAGAAATAGGGCGATAATAACAGAATTAAATAACTTAGTTACTCCCATTAAATTCACAAAAATTTGAGTTTTGAACCCTATTCTTTAGATAGCAATAAAATCAATTTCAAAAAAAAAAAAAAAAAAAAAGACAGCAATTCACAAACCTCTCCGCCATATTATGGCTGTATCTACAATTAAGATTTTGCAATACAATCCCTAAGAATAAATGTAGGAAAATTATTATATTACTAGGTCACCTCATGCTCCACTTGCAAGAATCCACCCTAGCTGCATGTCACAATTCCACCTCAGCAGTAGGAAACTGCAGCGATACGATACCAGCATTTTGTCTGTCATCATCACTCACATCATGCGCTCTGGAACTAATGACACGTAACACCACTAACTGCAGCATAACCTTCAACAACCTCCCACCAATTACAGTGATACGCGATGCCTTGGTGGTCATCAATAACCAACTGCCGGTTGTAGAAGAAAACAACGAACCCCCTGTTACGGTCAATGGTACTTACCTAGTTGTCTTCAATGATATCGTTATTCAAAATTCAACGACACCCCTACAACCGGATTTTCCGTGGACTTCTGTGATTAACCTAATGCAACACACCGACATAATAAGCACGTCCTATCTACATCATGTCAACAAACAAAATCTCCAACATTTCCATCACCTACAGCATGCGGTCTATCAAGGTCATATCACAAGTTTATCGACTAATGGAATTCTATTACTTATAGGACCTCCACAAAGTAAAAAAATTCCTGTAACTAAATCTGTGGAGGTTGCAATTAAAAACGCTAACGCTGGGACCTTGAACGGCCCTAACTTAGAAGGGAGGAGTTATCGTGAAAAACATGCTTATGTCGCAGTTTTGGCTTTTGTTAAGTAATTGAACGCTATACGCGTGTGCTACTCAGCACATTTAACATTCCCACAGGTTCTTGACATCTGAGCAGCCAAATGCGATGTTGCAATGTCAGCAAAGCGGTGGCGGAGCTACGGCAGTGAATAACAACTTAAAGAAGTATTAATACGTATATCAAAATTGCAATAAATATAATAACGAACAATAATAAAATTGCATAATTAAACGTAATAAAGAATAATAATAAAAATGCATAATTTATGGATAGCATAGACAAATGAATATATAAAGTTTTTACTATGATAACCGATTTTCCCTTTATGATATCGAAAAAAATGCAAAACTAGTAGATTCTTGCAGGTTCTGGAACAGCCCAACATTATTAAATAATAAAATAATATTATTAAACAATATTGTCGTCCCTCTATCTTGTTTTCAGTTTTATAAATTCTATTCATATTTTGTAGATTTCCCCCAATATAGTAATTAAGAAAAATTAAGAAGGTAAGGGCATGTAATCATATGCTTAAACTCGTTATACCCTCCACCTTAGGAGGGTATATTAAGTTTGTCATTCCGTTTGCAACATCCCGAAATAATCGTCAAAGACCCCAAAAAGTATTTATATTCATAATCAGCATAAAATTCCGTCCGTCTGTCTTTCTGTTGAAATCACGATACAGCCCACATTATTTGACGTAGAGCTTCAGAATTTAGCAGAACAATTTGTATTGTGTCTAGGTGAGTTGGTATTAAAAATGAGATATATCGGTGCTCGTTTCAGTATAGTCCCCATAAAACTATACCTCTCGATATTTGGTATTTTGATGATTTATGCCACATTTTGCCACATATTTGTCTAAAAATTAGTCTTTGTAGGTCATAATGGGCTTTAGTCATATGGCGAAACGTTGTATGTATAGGTCCACGTTTTGGTATAGCCCCCAAATAACGGTACCTTCCGATATTCGGTGTTTTGACGATTTTTGCCACATTTTTTCGCGGATTTGTCTAAAAATTGATATTTATAGGCCATAATGGGTTTTATCCCGGTGGCAGAACATTAAATATTTAGTTCCACGATTTCCTATAGCTCACATATAACGATAACCCCGATATTCGGTATTTTGATAATCTTAGTCACTTTTACCCACATAATTGTTTCAAATTTGGTATTCTAGAAGTATAAAATTATCTATAGAAGTTCCATTTTGGTATGGTCCCATATAACGGCTTCTCTCACTTTATGTTTTTTTGATAAGTTTAACTGTTATGTATACAGTGAAATTTAACAAGGGAAATTAAAGAAAATTCAGAGATGGACCTTTATCTTCTTAATTTTACTAATTGTTGCATGTTTAAAAAGCCTATTTGACACAATAAGATTCCAGTAAATTGAAACTGTTGTTAAAGAATTATTTCTCCGTTTGCGATTAACAATATAATATTATCCAATTAATTTCATTAAAACCTAAAAACTGAAATATTGATCGAACGAATTTGCCGACAAAGAGTTTTTTAATATGTGTTTTTCTTTTGCTATATTCCCCACACTCTATTTGCTCTATTGAGACAACATTCGCCCACTTCAGCTTCGTTTTGCTCTCAACAAGAATCAAGTTTGCTCAGTTGTTGTCTATTCTCACCAGCAATAATTCCACGAACCTTTATTAGTTGACTAACATACAAATATACCAACAATAATAAGTCTCTCACCTACCACTGTTTATTAATTGTCAGTGATCTTTTTGCAGTCATAGACAAATGAAGATATAGACAACGAAAAGTTAGTTTTGTCTTTTTATCCAGGTGGCTCTCATCATGTTTTGCATAATCAATATGCTTATTTACGCGTTCATAATTGAAATAATTGATTTGTTAGCGAGTTTAGAGGCTTTATAGACAAAAACTCCCTATATTGGGCATTTTGTACGAACTTATTGTTTTTCTCCCTGATCAAATTACTCTTTTTTGGACATTTCGTACAAAATTCAGCTTGGTTTTTTTTTTTTGTTATTCACTTGTGTAAAAACATTGTTAAAGTCTTTTATTAACATTTTCCATCAAAAACAAACAAAAAACCTGCACCCTACACCCGGAATTTACTGAAATAAAAATGGTTTAAACTTGTTTCTACTGTAAATCTTTGCGCCTTTCTTTAGATTTTGATATATGCTTACTTTTTCAAAATGGCAGTCACTCCACTTTCCCAATTTATCAGTGCGTCTGACAATGTAAAATTACTGAAATCACCTTTATCCGCAGCGACCGTTATCAACGTAACACCCCAAGGCTCCCCTTTTCAAAACTGTGAGTCAATGCTAATCCACGTATTTCTAATTCTGAAACTATATCTAGTCAATGTTTACATTTGTCCAACATCGTGAACCCTAACATTCCCCTGTTGACATTTCGATTCCCAATAGAAGTTTTTTGGGTTCCGTTGAAAACTATTTCTAATTCTATACTTATTTCGAGCTTTGGAGTAAATGGAGTAGTTTATGGATGAGTTAAATTTTTTAAATTTTTTAAAAAGTTTACTTTTGTTATTACGTAAACGTCTTAAATATGGAGTAAACCATGGCGAGCCTCCATTTGGCGCGTAATTTGAACTAGGGACTGTTAGTTAAAAGGCTTCATTTAAGACATTATAAAAGTCGGAAATGCAATAATCAAAATCACCTTCGAGACGCCAGATTGTATTGGAAAGAGTAGTGCGTAACAAATCTATGTTAATTTTGGAAAAGTTAAAGAATATTTTTTTATTGAGTAGTTTGATGTTATTTGAGTTTTAAGATCAAGAGTTAAATTCAGGGTTGGGTGATAATTATCCTCCGGTTCGACAAACGGTGCACATCTACATAATGAAAGGTTAATGGTTGTGGAGAATACTAAATCTAAAATTCTATTCTTGACATTAAAAACATTATTTATTTGGAAAAGTCTTTGGTCAAATATAGCTTCCCAGAATTCGTCCATTGTACTAGCTGAGCCTGCAGACGATACAGGAATATAGTCTGTGGAATTTTCTTTCGGGATCCACGATATACTTTGTAAGTTGAAATCACCAAGACAAATAAGATCAAAATTTGCTGACTTTAAACATGAAACATCCTTCAGAAGCTTTGCGTCTTAATGTATATTTCAAAGTCTGAATTTGGAGGAATGTAAGAACAAGTTAAAGCAATATATTTACGACGGTATAATAGTTTGAACATATAAGTTTTATATTAAGATCTTCAATGACAAATATTTCAGACGTAATGGAATTATGTACAGCTATTAGAACTCCTCCACCGGTTCTATTTACTCTATCATTTCTATAAACTTCAAATTGGTCAGAAAAGATTTCCATGTCGTAGATTTCAGGTTAAAGCCAAGTTTCAATAAATATAAAGACTTTAAAATCAGAACCAAAAGATTTTAAATAAGTTTGACGAAGATTTGAGTTAAGACCTCTGATATTTTGGTATAACATTTGTAACGAATCAGATTCTATTAGTTTTTTGATGCTTGCCCAGCGTTAGAAGTACGGACAGGATTAAGTGAAAATCACTTTCTTCAAGATTATGTTTTTTAAATTTAACATAATCACTTATATTATTTATTGTAGTACTAGGATGCAATCTAAATATAAATCGGGATCTTTTCTCGGTCATGTACATAAATAATAATCAGCTAAGTGACATTGAGAGATTATGTCACTTGGTGCAGAAAACTAAAGGTGAGGCAAGGAAAATCGTCTCTAAATTTCCACTTATCCACAAAAGTTTTCCTCTAGCTTGGAAATCTCTGCACGAAACTTATGATAACAAACGCATTCTTGTGAATAGTTATTTGAAAAAGTTGGTTGATCTCCAATCGTTAACAAACCTTGCAACGGGGCATAAACGGCTATTTTTCTGCCATGCCATGACATTGTTACGGATCACTGGGATCCTATTCTAGTTTATCTTTGTATATAACGTCTACCAGAACCTACTGTGACACTCTGGAAATAGAGTCTCTAAGATAAGTTGTCCTTATCATTAGGGTCCGAAATCGATTCTTTCCTCACTGAAAGAATTCAGACGCTTGCCTGTCTGCGTTTTCAAAGGCATCGTTTCTTCTAAACCAAGATCAAATTCACGCAACGTTAGGGTGAAAAATTCGTCCACGTTCTAAACATCGTTGTTTCTACTGCACCAATGAAAGTCACGCATTGGTCCTCGTTCTAAGAAGGTAACTACTGATAAAAAAATAGATCTTGTAAAAAGACAAGAGTGGTGTTTCAATTGTTTGTTTTGTAGAAATTGTTGAAGCACACATAATTTTAATTTTTGTCTTGAAAGGCATCACACCCTTCTAAATAAACCTAGTAGAATTTCATATCCCAACAGTGTCGTTCCCAATGCTAATATCCCAGCCGCTAGTTTTCAGTTTAGTACTTATATAGTTGACGAGGCTCCTACATCCACTGCTGCAAATCTAGCACCAGTTAATCGCTAGGTGTATCACACTGCTCACCGTTCTAGAGTTCTGCTCAGCACAGCTATTGTCAACTTAGTTTACTAAGGCAAATCCTACCTTTTTCGAGCCCTGCGACCAATGCGACGAATCCAAAGAGAACCGTCAACAAAAGTTGCTTTCGAAATCTGCAACCTTTCAAACTACTCCCATGTCACACCATCGCATACCAGCCCCTATCGGATCTTTATCCAGAGCACCTGGATCAATAATACCCCTTCACATTCCACTATGATCTCTTTATTCACCAAATCATCATTCCTCGTTAACGGGAACTTCCCGCTCTTGTTCACCATATTGTTCAATGTCACCACGTAATTCTCCTCCTAAGCTACTACACTTAATAATTTATTACTTTTTCTCCTTCGACCAGCCATGAGTCTCTCTTGTCTTGTGTATCTAGACAATCTTCTCAACTCAATTACCCTTAAGTACTGTATGTAGTTTATCGAATATATATTCTCCAAAATATGCTTATTCGCAATCTCATTCAACTTCTACTTCAATTTCCCGTTTTTTACAACCTTAAAGTACGCCCAGCTCAAAATATTCCCCTTTTTCTCTGAACGGTTCACCTTCATCTCTGAAAGCACCGATATATTCAGAGCCCTCACCATATTATTGACGTTTGCCTCAAAGTACTATAGGACCACCACTAAACTGTTTGTTTCTTTACAAACAATTGCATTTTGATTTGAAGAAGTTGCTGTGTATGCTTTGTTATCTGTATATCCTCTTCGTGTTTGTTGTCTATGACTATTGTTGTGTCTTTGACAATGCCAGCTGCGACAAGAACATATATGTGCCCTACTTGTGCAGTTGTTGTGAAGAGCAACCAGAACAGTATGCAGTATTTGTGGTTTGTTTTTCCACATAAAATGTGTCGATAGAGCAACACAGTTTTTTGTACAATAAAGGACATTGTGAAAACTATACGGTCGTATGTTGACATTAAGATTCAGAATGTTGAGGAATCACTCCGTCGCTGCCAAGATGCTGTCAAAGTTATTGAAAAGGCTAAGCAGGAAACAGATGTCGAAATATAATTATTTGTGGATTGCCTGATGGGATAAAACAGTTAAGAGAACCTGTGATAAGAATAGCAACATTGTGTTGTGTTGGTGTAGTACCTGGTGATGTCAATCACTGTTGTTATATCTCAACCAGTGATTGACATCAACCATTTTTTATTTTCAACCATTTTAGGTGGTGTTTTTAGTGATAATTGTTTTTTGTCGAACCAGCTATGTAATTTTAAGGAAGATTTTAATGTTGGACATATAAATGTTAGAAGCTTTAACTTAAATAAGAATTCATTCAAATTCATGAACTAATTTTAGAGGGAAAAAATCTTAATATTTTTGGGTGACAGAATCTTAATTGAAGCCTACAATTTCAAATAAAGCAATAAAAATACTTAATTACATTTGTTATAGGAATGATAGACCTGATAGCAGAGGAGGTGGCGTTGTTTTGTATGTTGCACATGTGCCATAAACTTGTGTGTAGTGGAAGTTCTCATTGTGTTGTTGAATATGTTTTTTTGTGAGTTTGTTGTTAATAATATTGCTTTTTAATTAGTGTTGTTTTTTTGCCTCATGGGGATCTAATAGCTTTGGAAGATGAAATCTCTGATCTTGTGGTAAGATATTCCAATGTTATCATTATGGGGGACTTTGATAATAATATGCTTGATCTGACCAGAAGTGTATTGGTGCGAGATGTTTGTAATCGTTTAAATTTGTCTGTAGCCTATAACATAATGTCAAATGTGCTATTAATAACAATGAAATTGTTTGTGCCTATAATAAAATTAAGTCAAAGACAGTAGGTTATGATGGCTTCAGACTTAAATTTCTTAAACTTCTGTTTCCTTTCGTTTATCCTTTTGTACTTCATGTTGTTAATACTATGTTGACAGTGTCTGCATTTCCTGAAGTTTGGAAAGTTGCTAAAATAGTGCCTATTAATAAAAGTGGTTATTCTGATGAGTACAGACCCATGCCAACAATGTCAATTTTTTCTAAAATGGTTGAATATGTCTTAAAAGATCAAATGCTTGAATATATAAATGAACATTCACTATTATGAAATTGTATGTTATTTGCATTTGCTGACCACATTCAAATTTTGTTTAAAGGAGAATATGTGTTTATGGATGTGTTGCAGTCATCAATTGATGTTAATGTTAATAAGTTAGTTACTTGGTTATTCTGTAATGGCCTCTCAATAAATACTCAAGAATCTAAAGTTATGTTTTTTGGGAACAAGCAAGAGGATTCAATAAACGTTTCCATTTATAGGACGCCTATAAATGTTGTAAGCTCGATGAAATGTCTTGTTTTTTTTTTAAAGTTGTGCTGTTTGGATATAGTTTGCCCAAAGAAAATTAGAATTCAGTTGGTCCATGTCTTAATTATGCCTCACTTTTTATATTGTATTGAGATTTTTGGGGGTAGTTGTGGTTTTATTTTTCGTAAGTTGAAATTAATGTTTCATATGGTTATGCGATATGTGTTTTGTGTTAAATGCGTGATCATATATCTCCTTCTGTGAAAGAGTTCCTTGGTTGTTCATTTGATTGTTTTGTGAATTTAAGGTTAATGTTGTTCTTCTACAAACACTTTAAATTGCAGACACCTTCGTTTTTTTTGGATCTCTCTAAGTTTTCTAGATCTGTAAGGAACCCGCAAATTCTTATACCACGCTTGACTAAAAATTGCTCGCATTTTTAACAATCTGTCGCCCAATCATAAGATATCTTAAGAAAATTTAATTATGATAACTTAAATCAAAATATTGTTTAATAATGTTCATGGTTTGTTTTTGTATTTCTCTAAATAAAAAAAATATGCTACATCCATCCAAAAAACATGCTTCTGTATTCACAGGGGATTTCTAAAAATTCACCAACCTCACACAATTCTTGTCTATCCCGCTCAAAACGCCAACTTTACCTGTAACTTCTTTACCTTTGTTAATTAAGAATATTTATTCGGGAACTACAACCTACATCTCATCTTTGGAGTTTAGTCCACAACACTAGTAAAACATATTTTTGTTAAATTTCGCGTAAAATTTAATTGTATTGAAATATACTAAAAAATTCACATAGACCTGAACTTACGATCCTGTCTATATATATTTAAAAATTAAATTGTTGAAATATTACTGATATTAAATGGCATTTGTTAATACTTTGAAATGTGTCAAGGTGGGCGGCAATGTTTAAGTTGGAGACTCTGCTCTCATTGGAAACAAATGTAAATGTAGTAGTACAAATCGACAAAGATCACTCGGCGATCACTATTATATATATATATATATATATATATATGTAAAATTATTATTTTGATGAGTTACAAACGGTGAAGGGTATAAAAGGGTATAAAAAGTTTATCAAGTCGCTTAGTCGGTAAAAGTACCATAAAGAAAACTCCACCAGCCGAACAAAACTTGGCTGAAGCATTCTATAAAAAGGATGAAAAGGCTAAGGCCTAATAACAGATGATTATTTGAAATGTGTTCGTGACAAGAAATCAGCGAACGAGATGTGTTCTGCTCTGCAAAATACATTTGCTATGAATTCGGTTACGAGTCTGACATTGGTAAGAAATCAAATAGCGGTTCTGCGAATGAAGCTTGGTGATGATTTGCGAAAACATTCACTAATGTTTGATGAGCTTTTACGAAAATTAAAAACATCTGGAGCAAATGTGGATGAAAGAGATACCGTTGCTCATTTTTTTGTCACGCTACCAGAAGCTTTTGCCCCGGTAGTGGCCGCGTTGGAAATTGTGAATGAAGAAGACCATCTATCGAAATAGTAAAGCAAAGGTTATCGGCAGATGACAAAATCGTTGTGTTATGAATGCTTCCACGAAATCTGCGTTAAGTGGTGTGAAGTCGAAAAAAATTCTTGCCGTGTTTCCGCTGTAAGAAAAAGGGCCATAAACAAAAGAATTGCCGCGTTCGTTTGGAAAATGAAAAAGCTAATACAGCGTCAGCTTCGAAGTCAATTTATTTCATGTCACCGGTCCCAGTGGTGAGACAATTAAAGATAAGTCTGAAGATTTAGTATTGAAAATAGATTGTGGGGCAGCGGATCACAGGTGTAAACATGATTGGTGTTTCAATAATATCCATAATATAATATAATAATGAATGAACCCATTACCATAAATGTTGCGAAAAACACTAAAAATCGTTTAGCTTACAAGAAAGGTACAATCAAAAAATATTGGAAAGATACATCAATCACACTATGTTAAAGGATTTCGGAATAATTTGCTATCCGCGCTAAAGCTAACAGAAAATGAAATATGCGTTGAATTTTCCAAAAATGTCGCTCTTTTGAAAAGAGATGGAGAGACAGGGGACAGGTCTTAAAAAAGGAAGTTTGTAAAATAAGATTTGAAGATAGATCAAATGCAAGTTTAAGTACAACTGATTTGGGAAAATAATGGTACTCAAGAATGGGTAACCCTGGTGACAATTGTTCGTAAGAAATGGTTCGACATAAAATGGTTGATGGTTTGAAAAATGTTAAGCCTGTAGGCATATGCACTGCACGTGTTTAGGGTTAGCAATGTCGTCGTCCTTTTAAAGATAGTCGTGAAAAGTCCTGTTGCATTCTCGAAACAATCCACAGTGATATATGTGGACCAATTAATCCACGAACATGGCATGGTCCCAAGTATTTTGTAAGCTTCATAGATGATTATAACCACATTGCGTTCACATATCTACTTAAAAGAAAATCAAATGCATTTGACAAATTTGTCGAATTTGAATCAATTTATCTGGGTTGCTAAAAAAAAGAAAAATACTAGATTTAAAATCCACTGGATTGTGGAATCCAAAGATCCGAAACATAGTTATTGCAAGAAGTGTTTATTTTGTCTATTATTGTTTTCTTTATTTGCAACAAATTCACGAAAAAGAAGTGTGTGGAGAATTGCGTTCCTGCTGATAACATCAGTAATGATGAAAGTAATTCAGATGATGAGTTGGTTTCTGCAGAAAATGAAAACCATATCGATTCTACCGATGAAAAAACTACTATTAACGAATATGAAGCCACGCCTATGCAATCTGGGTCACCAAACTCTGAAGCTGTTTCATTGGAGCCAAGAAGAAGCGAAAGATTAAGGCCGAATTTTATAGGTTGTATAACAGGAAATGCCACTTCTGCAATTTCCCATTGTATAGTGGAGCCTAAAACATATGACGATATCATGAGGGATTGCTTTAAAGATAATTGGATGAGAGCTGTGAAGGAATAGCTTAACTCTATTGAAGAAAATCGTGTTTGGGATTTGGTTCCACGCCCTGTCAACCAAAAAGTATTGAAGTCCAAATCACTATTTCGCATCAAAGAGGATGTAAATGGTAATCCCGGCCTATACAAAGCCTGACTAGTAGCGAAAGGATTCCTTCAGAGAGCCGGAATTGACTATTAAGAAACCTATTCACCGGTGGTGAAACTTAGTACAATTCGGATAATATTAGCGGTGGCCGTAAAAAGAGATATTAGCATTTGCACCAGCTTAATGTAAAAGCTGCATTTCTTTACGGGGATTTAAAAGATGATATTTACATGGAATCTCCTAAAACCAAGTATGCAAGTTATGGACTTAAATACAGCCCAAGATGCTGGAAAGAAAAATGTAACGATTTCTTGCTCCAGCTTGTTTTTAAAAAATCTTTGTATGATCTGTGTCTTTATACAATGTTTCAAAGAAATTCGGGTTTGTGCTTACTACTATACGTGGATGATGTATTGATTGCTGGAAATGATTTGAAAGCAATAGAGAAGGTAAAATGGAATCTACGTGCATCATTCAAAATATCCGATTGTAGATCCCTACAATATTACTGGGAAACGCAGATGATAGAGCTAAAGGCACAATGAAGCTGTTTCAGAAAAATCGCATTGAAAAGATTCTTAAAAAAATTTCAATAAAAGAGTGTAATCCTACAAAAACTCCAATGGAAAAGACATTGATTCTTCCAATAGAAACCCAAGAGTTAACGAGCAAACCATATCGTGAAGTGCTGGGAAGACTAATGTATTTAATGCTAAGCGTCCGACCAGACATATGTTATCAAATATGGGTAGATTTCAAAACAGTCCAGGCGAGATACATTGGTCTGCATTAAAAAGAATTGTTCGCTACATTAAAGGAACTAAAGAACTCGACATGGTTTACCAAGATAATAAAATACCTTATTGTATTCGTAGATGCCGATAACACAGGCCGCAAATCTGTAAGCGGGTTTATTTTCAAAAATGTTGGTTGCCCTGTATCATGGGGCAATAAGAAACAGACTATAGTTGCAACCTCATCAAACGAAACGGAATACATAGCCCTCAGTTATGCTGTTTCGCTTTGGATTAGAGGAATTTTTATAGATTTGAAAGTTCTAAATGAGAATAAACCCGTTATAATTTATGAGGATAACAGAGGATTTTTTGGCATAGCGCAAAATTCTGACAGCAAAAGATTAAAACACATTGATGTGAAGTATTGCTTTATACGAAATTACATAGCCAAAGGAATCTTACAGGACATTACGTTCTCCATTTAGAAAAACTGAATAAGGTATAAACCAGTAAGGAAAGCTCAAAAGTCAGGCGGGGCCGACTATATGATACCCTACACCACTATGCATATTTAGTAGAGCTCTCGTAAAAAGGTTTATACAGGGCATTTCAGAGCTCTATGAGATATTTGGTACAAAATCAAAATCTATCTAATTCTATCGTGCATTTTACGAAGTATAACTATCTGTGAACCGGGTTTCTCCAAATTTGACGTATTAGCTTCTAGACTGAATTCGGTCTTATGTACGAAAATTCAGGTGATTTGGGCTGATATTGACCATTTAGTGCACATTTAACCCGAAATCGGATGAAGATATATATGGGAGCTATGTCCAAATCTGAACCGATTTCGATAAAATTTAAAACAGCTATTCATGTGCTCCATCTAATACCTGGTACCAAATATCACGGTTGTGGAGTGAATATTACGAATGTAAAGGTCTAAAACACTAAATCAGATGAAACATATATATGGTTGCTATATCTAAATCTGAACCGATTTTCACTAAATTTGATATACTTGCTTCTAGGCTGAATTTGGTCCGATGTACAAAAATTCAGTCCATTTGGACTTATATCGGCCATTTGGTGCACAATTAACCCGAAATCGGATGAAGATATATATGGGAGCTATATCCAAATCTGAACCGATTTCGATAAAATTACAAACAGCTATTTCTGGGCTGTATCTTATATCTGGTACCAAATATCATTCTTGTGGAGTGCATATTACGAATGTGAGAGGCTTAAACACCAAATCGGATAAAACATATATATGGGAGCTATAGCTGTCTCTGAACCGATTTTCTCCAAATTTGTTGTATTTGCTTTAAGGCTAATCTCGGTCACATATGCCAAAATTCGGGCCATTTGGGTTGATATTGGCCATTTGGTGGTCAATTAACCCGAAATCGGATGAAGATATATATGGGAGCTATATCCAAATCTGAACCGATTTCGATAAAATTTAAAACAGCTATTTCTGTGCTCCATCTAATACCTGGTACCAAATATCACGGTTGTGGAGTGCATAGTAGGAATGTGAGGGACTTCAAGATCAAATCGGATGAAAGATATATATGGGAGCTATAGCTATATCTGAACCGATTTTCTCCAAATTTGATATACTTGCTTCTAGGCCGAACTCGGTTGGGTGTGCCAAAATTCAGGTAATTTGGACTGATAGTGGACATTTGGTGCACATTTAACCCGAAATCGGATGAAGATATATATGGGAGCTATATCTAAATTTGATCCGATTCTCACCAAATTCAATAGGGTTCGTCCTTGGGCCCAAAAAATATTGTTTGGAAAATTTCATCTCAATCGGATAATAAATGCGACCTGCATTTTGTTCACAAGAATACATGGACAGACGGACGGACGGACGGACAGAAGGACTGACATGCATAAATCGACTCAGAAAGTGATTCTATGAAGGTTCTCAAAAGTAACTATGGGTCTATCTCGTTTCCTTCTCCATGTTACAAACAAATGCACAAAGACATAATACCCTTAGCACTATGTGGTGTAGGGTATAAAAATAATAAATAAACAATAAGGTATAAAATGTCGTTGACAGTAAATGATTCATTTGAATGTTTATACAGCGAAATAACTGTAGTATTGATATTTAGTGTTATTTCCATTATTATTTTTAGGAGCCTAAAGGCTGATAAAAGTAAAAAATGGTCAAAAATCCTTTTTCACAACTTTATTTGAAGAATGGTTAATGGTGTGAGCATTAAAAGTTTTAACTTCTTTGGTGCTATAGCTTGAGTTTGAAATGGAACATGTGTTTCCTGTAGTGAAAAATATGCGCGTGATGATCCAAAATTATCATTTGAAGTTCATTGTAATTTTTTATTAACCCTTTTGGTGTTCCATTGCACTTTAAATTAGTCATAATTTCGAAAAGAAATAATGTTTTATATAAAACATTATCCATTTTTTTTACCTCTCTATTTATCGTCAATTCCGGATATCCTTCCCCTCATTTTGTCCGGCATGTCAGTATAGACATTTGATTCGATTGGTGATGATGTTTGAGATACATCTTTATATTGCGTTACTTGGTTTACAATGTTGTTTAATCTTTCTATTTTTGTTAAAGCTTTTAATGATTATCGTCGTTTCCGTTGGTTACTTCACTGTTGTTGTGAGGGTATTGTTGTTGGTAGTTAGACTGATGTTGAAAAGATTATCTGTGTTGTTTAATTTTTAGTTGAGTGCTAAACATTTTTACGCACTTCTTAGCGAAGTTACAAACTTTAACAATGCCAGAAATACACAAACAATAGGTTTGTCTGGTTACTTTTCCACCAGGAATTGTCCAGCAACTTCTTTCTGAGAGAAAATGTAGTTTTATTCTCTTTTGCAAGGAAAATGCGAAAAGTAAACAGACAGTATTCCTGCAGAAGATTGCAACTAACCAGCTGATTTGTCAAAACAAACCAATTTGTCCCCCATAAGTAGAATTAAAACAAAGGAAGCAATACTAATTTTACAAGTTTTTTAAATAAAAATGTTGGAAATAGTCTTTTATTTTCTTATTACATATTAACATTTACGTTTTCCACATTTTGTAAAGTTGTTCTCTAAAAACTATTAATCTTGCTAATTCCAAAAAAATATTTTCAAATTGAAAGCACAAAAATAAATAAACAAACAATAGAAAACATCTGATTGAATGTCGATGAATGAGAAGAAGAAGAGTTGCAAGAAGAAATTTGTCCAGCAAGAATTTGCAAACTCTCACTGAAAGAACTGTCAAAATGTCTCTCTACAACCGCTCTCTTTTGCAGAACTTTCGGGTTAACAGACGACTTCCATTAACAATTTGTAACAATTGTTACAAATTTTAGGGTAACCAGACACACCTAATACGATTTGCTCTATGGACTTCGGCTGTGAGTTACCGAGCTGTATTGTTTGCAAACGAATCACCGAGAAACGTTTCCAAATGTTTGTTGTGCGAAATGATGACTGGTAAACTTAGAGTTCTCGTTTTTACTGTTGTTACTTATGCCATTTTCCATTGTATAGATATAATAAATAAATAAAAAATCATTAATTTAGCTAATATTAGTTTTTACATTATTTGTAATGATTTAATATGCAAGGAAACGTTTGCAATGAATTTTGCAATGTTTCGTTCCCAAAGTTACTTAACCCAGCAGAGTAAATTTCAGTTTTATTTTTTTTTGTCACTCATCTACACAAGGGGTACAAAATAAAACGAAAGAAAAAAGCCCTGCCGAACTTTAAATATCCTCCACCATTTGGAACGAATTTGGCAATTCTCAAATATAATAAAATCCGTTAAAAATTTTAAAAATACCGAATGTAGCTTTTACTTTAGGGTCTATACGACGACATGGACCTGCATAGGTAATTTTTGTCATAAGCCAATACAATAGACAATTTTTTTGTCTTAGACTGTAGTATCCATTACGAACTTCAAATACCAAATTTGAAACAATTCCAGTGAAAAATATCGCTAAAATCATCAAAATACCGAGTATCGGGGGGTACCGTTATAGGGGGGCTATACGAAGACGTGGATCTGCAAAGACAATTTTCTGTCATAGGCTGTAGTATTCATTTCATACATTAAATACAAAATTTGAAACAATTCCCATGAATATTGTCGCAAAAATCATCAAAATACCGAATATCGGGAGGTAAAACGTAGACCTACATGGCCTATTTTCAATACCAAAAGTCCTGCAGACATAATATACATTTGAGTAAAATTTTATCAATCTACTTCAATTTGTTCGGAAGCTAGAGTGATTTTCACAGACGGACGGACTTTGCTAAATCGACATAGAATTTTATGCTGATTAAGAATATATATACTTTGTGGGGTATAAAATATATATTTCAAGGTGTTACAAACGGAATGACAAACTTAATATACCCTTCATAATATGGTGGAGGGTATAAAAAACAAGTCCCATTTTCTTATCTTATTATCTCATTTAATTGTGCCGATGAATGAGTTTGCAATACCATCATTAAACGTAGTTACTTTCTGACAGTGACATGGGTTACATTTTGTGTTAAGAAGAGAATATTTCCATCACTAGTAAATAATGTTTGAAAAGTGGGCTTAGAAAATGCCAAGAGTTGCTTCTGATATCAGAGGATTTTCAAGGATGTGACCCCAATCTTTGTATTTTGTATGTTTGTTTCTTTTATTATCATAATGGGTCCTAGTTCGTGTGGCGAAACATTGTATGTATAGGTCCACGTTTTGATATAGTCCCCATATAACGGTACCTCCCAACATTCGGTATTTTAATTTTTTTGCCACATTTTTTCACGGATTTGTCTGTAAATTGGTGTTCGTTGGTCATAATGGGTTCCAGCTCCGGTGGCGAAACATTGCACGTATGGGTCCATGATTTGGTATAGCCCCGATATAACGGTACCTCCCGATATTCGGTATTTTGATGCTTTTTGCCAAATTTTTTACTGATTTGTCTAAAAATTGGTATTTGTGGGTCATAATGGGTCCTAGTTCGTGTGGCGAAACATTGTATGTATAAGTCCACGTTTTGATATAGTCCCCATATAACGGTACCTCCCAACATTCGGTATTTTGATTAAGAATATATATACTTTGTGGGATATAAAATATATATTTCAAGGTGTTACAAACGGAATGACAAACTTAATATACCCTTCATAATATGGTGGAGGGTATAAAAAACAAGTCCCATTTTCTTATCTTATTATCTCATTTAATTGTGCCGATGAATGAGTTTGCAATACCATCATTAAACGTAGTTACTTTCTGACAGTGACATGGGTTACATTTTGTGTTAAGAAGAGAATATTTCCATCACTAGTAAATAATGTTTGAAAAGTGGGCTTAGAAAATGCCAAGAGTTGCTTCTGATATCAGAGGATTTTCAAGGATGTGACCCCAATCTTTGTATTTTGTATGTTTGTTTCTTTTATTATCATAATGGGTCCTAGTTCGTGTGGCGAAACATTGTATGTATAGGTCCACGTTTTGATATAGTCCCCATATAACGGTACCTCCCAACATTCGGTATTTTAATTTTTTTGCCACATTTTTTCACGGATTTGTCTGTAAATTGGTGTTCGTTGGTCATAATGGGTTCCAGCTCCGGTGGCGAAACATTGCACGTATGGGTCCATGATTTGGTATAGCCCCGATATAACGGTACCTCCCGATATTCGGTATTTTGATGCTTTTTGCCAAATTTTTTACTGATTTGTCTAAAAATTGGTATTTGTGGGTCATAATGGGTCCTAGTTCGTGTGGCGAAACATTGTATGTATAAGTCCACGTTTTGATATAGTCCCCATATAACGGTACCTCCCAACATTCGGTATTTTGATGACTTTTGACACATTTTTTCAAGAATTTCTCCGAAAATTGGTAGTTGTAGATCATAATGGGTCCTAGTTCGTGTGGCGAGTCATTGTAATTATAGGTCGAGGTTTAGGTATAGCCCACATATAACGGTACCTCCCGATATTCGGTAATTTGATGATTTTTGCCATATTTTTCACGGAATTGTCTGAAAATTGGTATTTGTAGGTCATAAAAGGTTCTAGCTCCTTTGGCGAAACATTGTATGTGTAGGTCCACGATTTGGTATAGCCCCAATATAACGGTACCTGCTGATATTCGGCATTTTAATGGTTTTTGACACATTTCTTCTAATGTTTTCTTTACCCTAAAGTGGAGGGTATTAAAAGTTTGGCCCGGCCGAACATAATGTTTTTTACTTGTTTTAATTAGATTGTGTCTTGGATCATACGATAAAATTCCGTCAAAATTAAAATCTGCCATATTTAGACCAAATCAATTCCTTTATATCTATAGCTCTCATACATATGTTTAACTAGGTGAACCCGGTGCGCTTCGCTACCCTTTTTGATTTTATATGCATACAAAATTCTATATACGAAAAAGAAATAAAACAAATTCAAAAATTAAAAAAATATATTGTAATACTTTAATGCGTAAATAAACAAAAAGCTCGGTCTTCCAACGAGTGAACATGACAGGAAGAGCTGGCCATGAGAAAAGCAGGAACATGCTAAATTTAGTCCGCATAAACAAAGGGTTTGTCCTTCGGATTTTTTAATTTGCCAAGCGTGCAGGAAACTGCAATCTTTTGAAGTTGAGTGGCATTTCTTTTGCAATTAGTGAATTCGAGGTAACAACATTCTTCCCCGCAATAATCGTATCATCAATTAAATTTTTGTGTAGTTTTTCACTGTTAGCCTAATGCCATTGCAAAGGTGATCTTGCTCAATGCTTCTTAATAAAATTATACCCCAAACCGAACCGATTTCAACATAATTCGACAATTTTTTTTAAATCAAATTCCGTCACACCTTCCATATTTCATTGAAATTGGAGGTTTTGGGTACATGAAATGTTTGAAATCGGCCGAGAATATATATATATATATATATATATATAGGTGATCTTGCTCAATGCTTCTTAATAAAATTATACCCCAAACCGAACCGATTTCAACATAATTCGACAATTTTTTTTAAATCAAATTCCGTCACACCTTCCATATTTCATTGAAATTGGAGGTATAGCCCCAATATAACGGTACCTGCTGATATTCGGCATTTTTTTTGAGGTATCAAAACGTGGACTTATACATACAATGTTTCGCCACACGAACTAGGACCCATTATGACCCACAAATACCAATTTTTAGACAAATCAGTAAAAAATTTGGCAAAAAGCATCAAAATACCGAATATCGGGAGGTACCGTTATATCGGGGCTATACCAAATCATGGACCCATACGTGCAATGTTTCGCCACCGGAGCTGGAACCCATTATGACCAACGAACACCAATTTACAGACAAATCCGTGAAAAAATGTGGCAAAAAAATTAAAATACCGAATGTTGGGAGGTACCGTTATATGGGGACTATATCAAAACGTGGACCTATACATACAATGTTTCGCCACACGAACTAGGACCCATTATGATAATAAAAGAAACAAACATACAAAATACAAAGATTGGGGTCACATCCTTGAAAATCCTCTGATATCAGAAGCAACTCTTGGCATTTTCTAAGCCCACTTTTCAAACATTATTTACTAGTGATGGAAATATTCTCTTCTTAACACAAAATGTAACCCATGTCACTGTCAGAAAGTAACTACGTTTAATGATGGTATTGCAAACTCATTCATCGGCACAATTAAATGAGATAATAAGATAAGAAAATAGGACTTGTTTTTTATACCCTCCACCATATTATGAAGGGTATATTAAGTTTGTCATTCCGTTTGTAACACCTTGAAATATATATTTTATACCCCACAAAGTATATATATTCTTAATCAGCATAAAATTCTATGTCGATTTAGCAAAGTCCGTCCGTCTGTGAAAATCACTCTAGCTTCCGAACAAATTGAAGTAGATTGATAAAATTTTACTCAAATGTATATTATGTCTGCAGGACTTTTGGTATTGAAAATAGGCCATGTAAGTCTACGTTTTACCTCCCGATATTCGGTATTTTGATGATTTTTGCGACAATATTCATGGGAATTGTTTCAAATTTTGTATTTAATGTATGAAATGAATACTACAGCCTATGACAGAAAATTGTCTTTGCAGATCCACGTCTTCGTATAGCCCCCCTATAACGGTACCCCCCGATACTCGGTATTTTGATGATTTTAGCGATATTTTTCACTGGAATTGTTTCAAATTTGGTATTTGAAGTTCGTAATGGATACTACAGTCTAAGACAAAAAAATTGTCTATTGTATTGGCTTATGACAAAAATTACCTATGCAGGTCCATGTCGTCGTATAGACCCTAAAGTAAAAGCTACATTCGGTATTTTTAAAATTTTTAACGGATTTTATTATATTTGAGAATTGCCAAATTCGTTCCAAATGGTGGAGGATATTTAAAGTTCGGCAGGGCTTTTTTCTTTCGTTTTATTTTGTACCCCTTGTGTAGATGAGTGACAAAAAAAAATAAAACTGAAATTTACTCTGCTGGGTTAAGTAACTTTGGGAACGAAACATTGCAAAATTCATTGCAAACGTTTCCTTGCATATTAAATCATTACAAATAATGTAAAAACTAATATTAGCTAAATTAATGATTTTTTATTTATTTATTATATCTATACAATGGAAAATGGCATAAGTAACAACAGTAAAAACGAGAACTCTAAGTTTACCAGTCATCATTTCGCACAACAAACATTTGGAAACGTTTCTCGGTGATTCGTTTGCAAACAATACAGCTCGGTAACTCACAGCCGAAGTCCATAGAGCAAATCGTATTAGGTGTGTCTGGTTACCCTAAAATTTGTAACAATTGTTACAAATTGTTAATGGAAGTCGTCTGTTAACCCGAAAGTTCTGCAAAAGAGAGCGGTTGTAGAGAGACATTTTGACAGTTCTTTCAGTGAGAGTTTGCAAATTCTTGCTGGACAAATTTCTTCTTGCAACTCTTCTTCTTCTCATTCATCGACATTCAATCAGATGTTTTCTATTGTTTGTTTATTTATTTTTGTGCTTTCAATTTGAAAATATTTTTTTGGAATTAGCAAGATTAATAGTTTTTAGAGAACAACTTTACAAAATGTGGAAAACGTAAATGTTAATATGTAATAAGAAAATAAAAGACTATTTCCAACATTTTTATTTAAAAAACTTGTAAAATTAGTATTGCTTCCTTTGTTTTAATTCTACTTATGGCTTCTTAATAAAATTATACCCCAAACCGAACCGATTTCAACATAATTCGACAATTTTTTTTAAATCAAATTCCGTCACACCTTCCATATTTCATTGAAATTGGAGGTTTTGGGTACATGAAATGTTTGAAATCGGCCGAGAATATATATATATATATATATATATATATATATATATATATATATATATATATATATATATATATATATATATATATATATATATATATATATATATATATATATATATATATATATACTTATATGAGAGCTATATCCAAATCTTATTCGTTTTCTAATGAATCTGTCAAATTTATTATTGTAATCGATTTCTGCAACATATTCTGAATTTCATTAGAATTGTTTTTTCGTTAACATACATGAAATCGGCCGAAACATATATATGTATGTATTTTTGTTTGGCGTTTGATTAAGTTTAAATATCAGGAAATGCCTAAAAGAAAATATGACATCTTTGACCACTTCGCATAAGGGCGTAAGTTGTTGCCAGATTTTAAGTTTTTGTTTTTCAAGTATTTGAAAGTGTTATAAACATAGTTAATTAATTTTTTATTTAAATGACTAATGCTATGTTCCCATTGCACTTTCAATCACGCTGTTCGCTCACAAAATTAGGCACACGACTTAACCCGTTCATACGGCACGATTCGTAATTCATAGTAACATAATTCCTTTGTTCAATTTTTTTGTTTGTTGACTTTTATAGGAATTTGTATGAAAGTACATGAAATTAAGGTTAATAATAATAGAATAAATTATTGTTTTCCTCCAAAGATTTTTTTATCTTTCATTTAACAATTTTCATTCTTGTTTTACCCTTTTTGTATAAATTGAGTTGACATAATACATATATGTTTGTATTTTCTTGTTTTTAAATTCGGTTGTAGAATCACGTGTCAAAATTTGTTGATACAAAATTTTCAAAATATCGCCTCTTTTGTTTCCAGCTTTCTGTCGAAATTCCAACTCGTGGACAAAAAACGAACCTCGGATGAAAGCGAAAATGTAATTTACTTTCTGAGTTTTGCCTTGTTAAGGCGAAGATCGTATGTTTATGATTTATGTGTTTATTTCTCTTTTGAGACGAGCTTAATGATCTGAAATTAGCAGTGAAAAGGAAAGCCAGATAGACAATATCACACACTCACCACTATGCGACGCGTTTCACCAGAAAACCTCTAAGTTCCACTCAAGTACTATTAGCAGATCTTTTTCGAGCTTAATGATCTGAAATTTACAGTGAAAAGGAAAGCCAACCAAAAGGCGTGGCAAATTTCAGATCATAAAGCTCGTCTCGAAAGAGAAACAAACACATAAATCATAAACATATGATCTTCGCCATAACAAGGCAAAACGCAAAAATTAAAATTCAGCCGAGCCTGGCTGTGGAATTTGAACCGCGGACCTCGGTGTGCAGCCAACTAGAAGTTGCCGTCTCAACGTTCAGGCCATTAATCCATCTTCCTAAAGCAGCACTAAAACAAGCGTATGCATTGGAAGCAATGTAGTTATTGTGGACAAAAAATCCATCACTACAAGAACAAACTTTGCTGTGAAAAAGATCTGCTGATAGAAATTGAGTCGAACTTGGAGAGTTTCTAGTGTTTAATTCGCATATGCTAATTCGCAATAAGTTTGAAATAAATGTTACTTTCCGCAGATCGGCCCTTGTAAGCCATCATCCACACCAAATATGCCTGACAAGCCGCTTAACCAAACGGAGAAACGCGTCGCATAGTGCTGAGTGTGTGATAGTGTCTATCTGGCTTTCCTTTTCACTGCAAATTTCAGATCATTAAGCTCGTCTCGAAGGAGAAACAAACACATAATTTACTTTCGTTTGAATTGCAGATACGCCATTCAACATTATGTTTTTCATTCACAATTTTCAAGCTTCCTGAAAAATTTTAAAATTTCGTTAAATTTTTATATTTTGAAGTTTGAAATGTCATAATTTAAAAAACGATAACCATTCTTGGGTGGTGCGTGCTGAGTGCGATGGTGTTGAGTCCTGTTGGAATGTCCAAGGTCTGCGGCCATAATATTTATCATGCTCATTGCTGTTTTCCTTGTTTTGTGGTTTATTGTTGTATTCGTTTTAACTTATTTATTTAGAGTGCACAATACATATCTATGGTGAATGAGGGACATGTTGCATGTACGCATGCATATATGTTTTCAATTTGTTGGAGTTTTCGTCGTAAGAATCGATAATAATTTCTAAATTGAATTTAACTATCATAAATAATGTGTCATCGGTTTATGAAAGTTATGCCATGTTTACGTTAGAACTTTTTTTAGGGTTAACCTTCTTTGAGAGGATTTATTTGAAGTAAAAGTAATGGATATGACAATTTAAATCCAAATCCAGTGGGTTAACCCTCATATATATAAACGTACTATTATGGACCCTATAAATTATGTTTAAGAGTACAAATCTTTGGCGATTAAATTATGTACGTGAGCCTCTCCGTTCTCCATTCGCAATTACGATAGAGCTCACCAAATTTAATATGCGTCTTTCAGACTTAGCACATATTATTGTTAGGATTATTGATGTTACAAAATATATATATTTGTTGTCATTTAGATATAGCCCTCATATAATATCGATCGACTAAATGTGCTCAAATGTGGCATTTTATAAGTGTAGTCCTTTAATACTGATTTCCCATATAACCTACCTCGAAAGCCTCAAAAGAATTTATATATATATATATATATATAAAATGAAAGGGGGTAGAGAAGCGCCCCCTTTCTTTATATATATATATATATATATATATATATATATATATATATATATATACATATATTTATATATATATATATATATATATATATATATATATATATATATATATATATATATATATATATATATATATATATATATATATATATATATATATATATATATATATATAAAGAAAGGGGGCGCTTCTCTACCCCCTTTCATTTTATATGCATTCAAAATTTCATATAAGAATATTTTTTGGATTAAAAAAAAATAAATAAAACAAATTCAAATGCGTAAACAAACAAATAGGTCGGTCTACCAAGGCATGAACATTCCAGAAATAACTGACCATGAGAAAAACAAACATACCAAATTTAGTCCGCGTATACGAAGGGTTTGTCCTTCGGGTTTATCAATTTCATAGCAAATGCCAAGCAGCAAACTGCAATCTTTTCAATCCAAGTGGCTTTTCTCTTGCTTTAGACAATTAGAGGTAGCAACATGCTTCCCCGTAATAATCGTAGCAATGCAAAGGTGTTGTGGGTCAATGCTTTGTAATGAAACCCTATCCCAATCTGAACCGATTTCAATGAAATTTGACAAAATTTAATTTTACACCAAATCCCGTCACATCTTGCATATTTAATTGAAATTGGAGGTACATACCGTGTTTCGTGCATCAAATATGTAAATTGGCCCAGAATATATATGGGTGCTATATTCAAATCTTAACCAATTTCTTATTAATTGGTCAAATTTATTATTGTAACAAAATTCCGCCACACATTCTGAATTTCATATGTCCGAACATATAGTGTTTGGTACATAACATACATGAATTCGGCCCAAATATATCTATAGGAGCTATACCCAAACCTAAAACGATTTCAATATAATTTGGCAAATTTTTTTGGTACCAAATTTCGTGTCTCTTTCTGAATTTCATTGGAATCGGACAACCATATCAAGTGGCGTGCATCAAATAAGTAAAATCGACCGAAGATATATATGGGAGCTTTATCCAAATCTGAAGCCATTTGAATATAATTAGAAAAACTTATTTTTGTACCAAATTTAGTCATTCATGCCAAATTTCATATGAATCGGACATACGTATCGTGTTTGGTGCATCTAATAAACGAAATCAGCCGAAAATATATATGGGAACTATATCCAAATCTGAACCTACTTCAATGTAATTTGACAACTTTATTTTCTGATCAAATCCCGCCACACATTCCAAATTTCATTGGAATCGAACATACATATCGTGCTTGGTGCATCAAACAAACGAAATCAGTCGAAAATATATATCGGAGCTATATCCAAATCTGAAGCCATTTGAATATAATTAGACAAACTTATTTTTGTACCAAACTTAGTCATTCATGCCAAATTTCATTGGAATCGGATATTCGTATCGTGTTTGGTGCATCAAAAAAATGAAATCGGCCTAAAATATATATGGGAGCTATATCCAAATCTGAACCGATTTCAATATAATTTGGCAGAATTATTTTTGTTCCAAATTCCGTTACGCACTCAAAATTTGGAGACTGTATCTGTAATCGATCAATAGATATATGCATATAAAATCTAATTTTTTGGGAGCTACCTCCGATTCTGATGGCATATCTCCAGTTCCAAGTGGAATTTCAAATATTGTTATAGCCTATGTTACTTTCAGGAGATGTTTTAGTATACTTGGAAGTTTTCAGGAAAATCTGTTCAGCGAGTTTCGAGTCCATAAATTACAAACAGACAAACATACAAACATTTTCCTCTTTTATCAATTGTTGTTTGTTGGTAACGGAATCAGTTGAAAACGGCTGGACCGATTTGCATAATTTTTGTAAAAACTTTCGTCATACCCCGAGTTAGGTTTTTAAAGAAAAAAATGCCCACTTTTGCGCCCACAATTTGATTTATCTAAAATCCTTATATTGTCCAATATAGAGGAGATATCGGTTTGAAAATTATTACACGAGATACTGTTGACTTTTCATCCCACTCTAAGTATTTATTTGGGGCTGAGGAACTGTCGTTGTCAGTACTTTTTAATCTATATCTATCTATTATACAAAAGAAAGTTGTGTTAGTTACTACGCTTATAACTTAAGAACCGCTGGACTGATTTTAACGATTCATACAAATTCGGAATTGTCTTCTCTCCGAAAAGGATAATATCCAAAAAAATGTACAATAGTAATGTTTTATTTTGCATGATTTTTTTCCATTTTGACTTACTTTTTTCTAATGTACATTTGTAGTGTTTTTTATATTTTATTTTTGAATTCAAATATTAATACCAATTTATTTAATTGACTTGATTTCTTGAGAAATGAAATTGATGGCGAGTTACATGGAAGTGTAGTACCGAATTATGTGGTGGCGAAACGGAATAGATGATGTCGAAATAATTTAATGGAATCGAATTTTAAAATAGAAGTACATTCTATTGACAAACTATATAAGGATCTTTAAACATTTGCTGTAAAAAATCAGCGAACAAGTTGAAGATTTTTTCATTGTGTTATTCTTCTTTTGTCAATTTTTTCAATTTGTATTATCTAATTGAATTCAGTAAATTTTTTGTGAACAAAATAAAGAATAATTTTTCACTATATACAAATTTTCACCAAAAAATGAAATAAGTGGGAAATAAGATGTTAACTGACATCTACCTTTCAACTCCAGGGCCGACATCGTGGTTCAGCTGGAAGATGTGAACACATTTGAACAAAAAAAAATTACCGAAAAAGCCTAATGGGGCTCATTTCAAAGCGTGGAACTACTTCTTTCCTGTCACAATAATCCGTCCAATGAGAACTCAAAATGCAAAATTCATTGGGACTGCAATCAGTGAAACGCGGAATATAAAGGATGCAAAAAAGTAGAGTTGATTGGACATTTAGTCAGAAATGGATTTCTTCCAAAACTTTCAAGATACCTTAAATCGCTTTTGCAGGTCATGATATCGATCATAACTCACGGATAAGGGTACAACCCGATTTCATATTTATCTAACCATCGTATGATTTAAGCTATTTTTGGTGTCTTGGTCACTTTTTAAATATTTTGGCCATTATTTGGCATCTTTGTTTCTAAGGAGGTAGAGAACATTTTCGCATAAAGTTTGAAATTTTCAGAGTAGGGCCCATTTTGGTCTTGACCACATTCATTAATTGATTTGGTTAATAATTGTATTTATGCTACTCTGGGGTAGGGAACCACCATACAGATAATTGCCACATAGGAATTTATTTAAGTAAAGTCCCCATATTGGAGTATCCCCAAGTCCACTTTCACATCTAATTGGTGGTCAGAAAAGAAAATTTTGTTTTCTATTGAATTTGTAACCCCCAAGAGAATATTGGTTGGGCCACGTTTTGGTATAACCCTTATATAAATGTATCCCTGATTTCAGCTGTGATCGTGGTCTTGGCCACGTTTTTCAACTATTTTGGCCATTATTTGCTGTATTTAGGCTACTTTGTGAGTAGAGAACCATCTTACAGAAAAATATCAACATACGTAAATATTTTGGTACAGTCCCCATATAGTCCCCAGGCCCGCCGATCTATAGTGATGTTTACCGATTGATGGACAACAACGCGGGTATTGTTTAATCGTCATTGAATTTTTCTATGAACAAGAAGATAGACTTTTTGGGGACTCTAATTTTTAAAAGAAAAAAGAAAAATTTTTTAAAGAAAAAATATTGACTATGCCTAATTTTACGCCCGCTAATTCGATTTATCTAAAATCCTTATATTTCCCAAATAATGAAGATATTGGTTCAAAAATTATTACACGAGATACTGTTGACTTTTCTTCCAATCCTAAATATTTATTTGGGGGCTGAGGAACTGACCAGGTCTACTTTTTAATCTATCTATACACCTATATATATAAAAGAAAGTTGTGTTTGTTACTACGCTTATAACTCAAGAACCGCCGGTTTGATTTTAACGATTCAGACAAATTCGGTGTTGTCTCTTGGCAGAAAAGGATAAAATCTAAACAGATCGCGGAAAATGTGAAACTTGAACATTTTCATTTTGATTTTCAAAATGTACAATAGTAATGTAATGTTATATTGCATGATTTTTTTCATTTTCACTTACTATTTTCAAATTTGTAGTGTTTTTTCTTTTCGATTTTTTTTTTGTTTTTGAAAATTAATATGATGTGTAGTCTTTTTACGGTAGTATAAAGCGACAACGGACATTAATGCTATTTATAAATTTAAGTATTAAGAAGGGTATACAAAATAAAGAATTATTTCCACCATACAAAAGAAAGTAATGTTAAATACTACGATTAAAACGCAAGAAAGGCTTGACGGACTTTAACAGTTCATATAATTTCAGGATGGTATTTGCCAAAAAAAAAGAACTAATAATAATAATAATAAATCCCATGAAAATTTGCAAATGGCGATCGCTCATGTCTAAAATTGGCATTTAGCTTTCAATTCCAGGACCTACATCGTGAATCAGCTGGAAGATGAGAACATATTTTAACAAACAAAATTGACCGACAAAGCGTTATGGGACTCATTTCAAAACATGGACCTACTTCTTTCACATGACAATAATCCGTCCAATGAGAACTCAAAATGCAAAATTCATTGGGACTGCAATCAGTGAAATGCGGAATATAAAGGATGCAAAAAAGTAGAGTGGATTGGACATTTAGTCAGAAATGGATTTCTTCCTAAACTTTCAAGATACCTTAAATCGCTTTTGCAGGTCATCATATGGGTCATAACCCCCGGATAAGTGTACAACCGAATTTCAAGTATATATTCTTCATACTAATTTCGGCAAATTTTGGAAATTTGAGAAGAAACCATCCTTGCAAAATATTATCAGGTTTTGGTATAACCATCATATGATTTAAGCTATTTTCGGGGTCTTGCCCACTTTTTCATTTTTGGGCCCTTATTTGGCATCTCTTTTTCTAAGGGGGTGGAAAATGTCTTCGCATACAATTTAAAATTTTCAGAGTAGGGCCCATGGTAGAATGAAGAAGGTAAAGTCATGCAAACATATGTGAAGTGAAATTTGAAGAGTTAAATTACAGAAAATGCAGAGATGGGTATGCTTATTTGAAATGACTTTACCTTCTTAATTTTACCATTTTGGTCTTGACCACATTCATCAATTGATTTGGCTAAAAATTGTATTTAGGCTACTCTAACAGATAATTGTCCACCTAGGCATTATCAACCCAATGTGTGGTCAGTATAGAAAATTTTGTATTCTATTAAATTTGTAACACCCAAAAAATATTGGATGGAAATGTAGATTTGGGATGTACGTGCATATGAAATAAACTCCAAAATGTGAAACTGAGACTCATTCAGTCGGAAATTGCGGCAGAAACATGAAAAAATTACGAATATAATAAAGTAGCACGTGACCAAACCTTTGTTTGATCATCATTGAACTATGCTAATATGAAAAATATGGACTTTATGGGGTCTTCAACACACAATTTAAGAGACAAAAAAAAAATAGTTTCCATCTTACGGATGTAAAAGAGTAATTATCTTTGAATATTCTAAAATCATTCTGCCCTCAATTACGAGGTAGACAAAATTAAATACCACACAGCGCGACATACAAAGTCCAAATTACAGCACATTTGAACGGAAAATGTTTCTAAGCTCTTTATAATACAAAAAATTGAGCTGGGTTTTCACCTGGGGATATTATAAATTTTCTATATTATATAGATTTTTAAAAGTCAAATCAAAGCTTATAGCTGAAAAATAAGATCAGCTATTCAAAATATCTGACACCTACGGTAGTATATACAAAAAATTATGCATTAAAAACTAAAAGTACGGGTCGGCAACGCGGACCGGGCAAACATTGACTCAAATTTTCTTTTGGTTATTTGTCATTACAGTAGAGACGTTGTCATGAAAGAAATTTTTGAGACAAATCGCGGAACTGAAAAAATTGACTGTTCTATTATGATATGGAATTTTGTGTAGAATTGTTTCAGAATGCCTTTTGGAAATGAAAGTTATTATTGAAAAAAATCGAGAAAGTTTGCATATTTTCTATACATGCCGTTATATGGTTGCGGTTGAGATTTTAGGAAGAAAAACAAATTCTTTCAAATAATAATATAGGACCATGCTTCATTATAACTCTTATGCGAAGGTATCCGGTGATTTTAGCTATTATCAGGGGCTTGGTCACATTTTTCAATTGATTTTACCCTTATTTGAATAAAGACCAAAAATAGCTTAAATCATACGATAAACATGAAATCGGGTTGTACCCTTATCCGTGAGTTATGAACGATATCATGACATGCAAAGGCGATTTAAGGTATCTTGAATGTTTGGAAAGAATTTCTGGAAGGATAGAAATCCTTTTCTTACTAAAAGTCCCATTCGCTCTACTATATTGCACCCTTTAAATTTGTTATTTTACTAATTGTACTCTCAAAGAATTTAGCATTTTGAGCTCTCATTGGGCGGATGAAAGAAGTAGGTCCACGCTTTGGAATGAGCCCCATTAGGCTTTGTCGGTCATTTTTGTTTGTTTAAATGTGTTCGCATCTTCCAGCTTAAGCACGATGGCCTGGAGCACGAGGCCTTGGAGTTGAAAGGTAGATGTCAGTTAACATCGTATTTCGCACTTATTTCATTTTTTTGGTGAAAAATTGTATATAGGGAAAAATTATTCTTTATTTTGTTCACAACAAATCCACTGAATTCAATATGATAATACAAATTGAAAAAAATGACAAAGTATAACAAATTGAAAAGATCTTCAACTTGTTCACTGATTTTTTACAGCAAATGTTTAAAGATCCTTACAAAGTTTGTCAATAGAATGTACTGTTACTTTAAAATTCGATTCCATTGAATTTTTTTTTTAGATTTTTTCCCGATTTGAGACTTATTGCAATGAGATATCTTTTTCGTGATTTTTTAGCGACTTTGAAAAAGTAATTATCTTTTAACTTTGGTGTGACCGCGTTAAATTATTTCAATATCATATATTCCGTTTCGCCACCACATAATTTGGTACTACACTTCCATGTAACCCGCCATCAATTTCATACTCAAGAAATTAAGTCAATTAAATAAATTGGTATTAATATTCGAATTCAAAAATAAAAAATATAAAAAACACTACAATGTACATTAGAAAGAAGTAAGTCAAAATGAAAAAAAATCCTGCAAAATAAAACATTACTATTGTACATTTGAAAAGTCAAAATGAAAATGTTAATATATCACATTTTTACGCGATTTCTTTGGATATTATCCTCTTCGGACAGGAGACAATCCGATTTTGTATAAATCGTTAAAATCAGTCCAGCGATTCTTAAGTTATAAGCGTAGTAACTAACAAAACTTTATTTTATATATATATTTTTTATTTTATATATATATATTTTATATATATATATTTTATATATATATATATATATATATATATATATATATATATATATATATATATATATATATATATATATATATATATATATATATATATATATATATATATATACTTTTTCAAAATCGCTAAAAAATCACGAAAAAGATATCTCATTGCAATAAGTCTCAAATCGGGAAAAAAAAAATCTTTAAAAAAATTCAATGGAATCGAATTTTAAAGTAACAATACATTCTATTGACAAACTTTGTAAGGATCTTTAAACATTTGCTGTAAAAAATCAGTGAACAAGTTGAAGATCTTTTCAATTTGTTATACTTTGTCATTTTTTTCAATTTGTATTATCATATTGAATTCAGTGGATTTGTTGTGAACAAAATAAAGAATAATTTTTCCCTATATACAATTTTTCACCAAAAAAATGAAATAAGTGCGAAATACGATGTTAACTGACATCTACCTTTCAACTCCAAGGCCTCGTGCTCCAGGCCATCGTGCTTAAGCTGGAAGATGCGAACACATTTAAACAAACAAAAATGACCGACAAAGCCTAATGGGGCTCATTCCAAAGCGTGGACCTACTTCTTTCATCCGCCCAATGAGAGCTCAAAATGCTAAATTCTTTGAGAGTACAATCAGTAAAATAACAAATTTAAAGGGTGCAATATAGTAGAGCGAATTGGACTTTTAGTAAGAAAAGGATTTCTATCCTTCCAGAAATTCTTTCCAAACATTCAAGATACCTTAAATCGCCTTTGCATGTCATGATATCGTTCATAACTCACGGATAAGGGTACAACCCGATTTCATGTTTATCGTATGATTTAAGCTATTTTTGGTCTTTATTCAAATAAGGGTAAAATCAATTGAAAAATGTGACCAAGCCCCTGATAATAGCTAAAATCACCGGATACCTTCGCATAAGAGTTATAATGAAGCATGGTCCTATATTATTATTTGAAAGAATTTGTTTTTCTTCCTAGAATCTCAACCGCAACCATATAACGGCATGTATAGAAAATATGCAAACTTTCTCGATTTTTTTCAATAATAACTTTCATTTCCAAAAGGCATTCTGAAACAATTCTACACAAAATTCCATATCATAATAGAACAGTCAATTTTTTCAGTTCCGCGATTTGTCTCAAAAATTTCTTTCATGACAACGTCTCTACTGTAATGACAAATAACCAAAAGAAAATTTGAGTCAATGTTTGCCCGGTCCGCGTTGCCGACCCGTACTTTTAGTTTTTAATGCATAATTTTTTTGTATATACTACCGTAGGTGTCAGATATTTTGAATAGCTGATCTTATTTTTCAGCTATAAGCTTTGATTTGACTTTTAAAAACCTATATAATATAGAAAATCTATAATATCCCCAGGTGAAAACCCAGCTCAATTTTTTGTATTATAAAGAGCTTAGAAACATTTTCCGTTCAAATGTGCTGTAATTTGGACTTTGTATGTCGCGCTGTGTGGTATTTAATTTTGTCTACCTCGTAATTGAGGGCAGAATGATTTTAGAATATTCAAAGATAATTACTCTTTTACATCCGTAAGATGGAAACTATTTTTTTTTTTTGTCTCTTAAATTGTGTGTTGAAGACCCCATAAAGTCCATATTTTTCATATTAGCATAGTTCAATGATGATCAAACAAAGGTTTGGTCACGTGCTACTTTATTATATTCGTAATTTTTTCATGTTTCTGCCGCAATTTCCGACTGAATGAGTCTCAGTTTCACATTTTGGAGTTTATTTCATATGCACGTACATCCCAAATCTACATTTCCATCCAATATTTTTTGGGTGTTACAAATTTAATAGAATACAAAATTTTCTATACTGACCACACATTGGGTTGATAATGCCTAGGTGGACAATTATCTGTTAGAGTAGCCTAAATACAATTTTTAGCCAAATCAATTGATGAATGTGGTCAAGACCAAAATGGTAAAATTAAGAAGGTAAAGTCATTTCAAATAAGCATACCCATCTCTGCATTTTCTGTAATTTAACTCTTCAAATTTCACTTCACATATGTTTGCATGACTTTACCTTCTTCATTCTACCATGGGCCCTACTCTGAAAATTTTAAATTGTATGCGAAGACATTTTCCACCCCCTTAGAAAAAGAGATGCCAAATAAGGGCCCAAAAATGAAAAAGTGGGCAAGACCCCGAAAATAGCTTAAATCATATGATGGTTATACCAAAACCTGATAATATTTTGCAAGGATGGTTTCTTCTCAAATTTCCAAAATTTGCCGAAATTAGTATGAAGAATATATACTTGAAATTCGGTCGTACACTTATCCGGGGGTTATGACCCATATGATGACCTGCAAAAGCGATTTAAGGTATCTTGAAAGTTTAGGAAGAAATCCATTTCTGACTAAATGTCCAATCCACTCTACTTTTTTGCATCCTTTATATTCCGCATTTCACTGATTGCAGTCCCAATGAATTTTGCATTTTGAGTTCTCATTGGACGGATTATTGTCATGTGAAAGAAGTAGGTCCATGTTTTGAAATGAGTCCCATAACGCTTTGTCGGTCAATTTTGTTTGTTAAAATATGTTCTCATCTTCCAGCTGATTCACGATGTAGGTCCTGGAATTGAAAACTAAATGCCAATTTTAGACATGAGCGATCGCCATTTGCAAATTTTCATGGGATTTATTATTATTATTAGTTCTTTTTTTTTGGCAAATACCATCCTGAAATTATATGAACTGTTAAAGTCCGTCAAGCCTTTCTTGCGTTTTAATCGTAGTATTTAACATTACTTACTTTTGTATGGTGGAAATAATTCTTTATTTTGTATACCCTTCTTAATACTTAAATTTATAAATAGCATTAATGTCCGTTGTCGCTTTATACTACCGTAAAAAGACTACACATCATATTAATTTTCAAAAACAAAAAAAATCGAAAAGAAAAAACACTACAAATTTGAAAATAGTAAGTGAAAATGAAAAAAATCATGCAATATAACATTACATTACTATTGTACATTTTGAAAATCAAAATGAAAATGTTCAAGTTTCACATTTTCCGCGATCTGTTTAGATTTTATCCTTTTCTGCCAAGAGACAACACCGAATTTGTCTGAATCGTTAAAATCAAACCGGCGGTTCTTGAGTTATAAGCGTAGTAACAAACACAACTTTCTTTTATATATATAGGTGTATAGATAGATTAAAAAGTAGACCTGGTCAGTTCCTCAGCCCCCAAATAAATATTTAGGATTGGAAGAAAAGTCAACAGTATCTCGTGTAATAATTTTTGAACCAATATCTTCATTATTTGGGAAATATAAGGATTTTAGATAAATCGAATTAGCGGGCGTAAAATTAGGCATAGTCAATATTTTTTCTTTAAAAAATTTTTCTTTTTTCTTTTAAAAATTATAGTCCCCAAAAAGTCTATCTTCTTGTTCATAGAAAAATTCAATGACGATTAAACAATACCCGCGTTGTTGTCCATCAATCGGTAAACATCACTATAGATCGGCGGGCCTGGGGACTATATGGGGACTGTACCAAAATATTTACGTATGTTGACATTTTTCTGTAAGATGGTTCTCTACTCACAAAGTAGCCTGAATACAGCAAATAATGGCCAAAATAGTTGAAAAACGTGGCCAAGACCACGATCACAGCTGAAATCAGGGATACATTTATATAAGGGTTATACCAAAACGTGGCCCAACCAATATTCTCTTGGGGGTTACAAATTCAATAGGAAACAAAATTTTCTTTTCTGACCACCAATTAGATGTGAAAGTGGACTTGGGGATACTCCAATATGGGGACTTTACTTAAATAAATTCCTATGTGGCAATTATCTGTATGGTGGTTCCCTACCCCAGAGTAGCATAAATACAATTATTAACCAAATCAATTAATGAATGTGGTCAAGACCAAAATGGGCCCTACTCTGAAAATTTCAAACTTTATGCGAAAATGTTCTCTACCTCCTTAGAAACAAAGATGCCAAATAATGGCCAAAATATTAAAAAAGTGACCAAGACACCAAAAATAGCTTAAATCATACGATGGTTAGATAAATATGAAATCGGGTTGTACCCTTATCCGTGAGTTATGATCGATATCATGACCTGCAAAAGCGATTTAAGGTATCTTAAATGTATGGGAAGATTTTCGGGAAGGATAGAAATCCTTTTCTTACTAAGAGTCCCATTCGCTCTACTATTTTCCACCCTTTATATTTGGTATTTTTCTGATTGTATATTGGACGGATTATTGTGACAGGAAAGAAGTAGTTCCACGCTTTGAAATGAGCCCCATTAGGCTTTTTCGGTAATTTTTGTTTGTTCAAATGTGTTCACATTTTTACGCGATTTTTATTATCCTCTTCGGACAGGAGACAATCCGACAATCCGATATATATATATATATATATATATATTAAAAAAAAGAAAAACAAATTGAAGAAAGAAAAAAATCTTCAACTTGTAATTACACTTGGGAAATTGTTCGGTTGGTAGATAAAAATCCCCAAAGGGGTTTCGGGTCAAACGCTTTTAGGGTCCATTTTATGTAGCTTAACCATACACAAAGGGCCTCAAATATTTTACTCTATACTCCGCAAAAGTTAATATAGAGTTTTAAATGTTATAGTCCTAGGGGTTACATGTACAGAAAATGTATCAGGTCGATCTACATTGTGATACAGCCCCCCCTCAAATGATATAGCCCTTTTCAAATTCCTTAAATGTTGGTAATTTAAGATTTTAGAAAGAACAACACATTCTTTCAAATAATTATAAGAATAGGACCATGCTTTGGTATAACACTTATATGAAGGTATCCACTGATTTCGGCTATTTCCTGCGTCTTGGTCACATTTTTCAATTAATTTTACCCTTATTTGGCATCTTAGCTTCTAAGGGTGTAGAAGACCAGTTTGCGGAATTTTTTCAATGTCAATGTTTCCATACAAAAACCACCTCCTGATTTTACCTATTTCGAGGGCTTTTGTTACATTTTCGAATCGATTTAGCTTAATATGAGTGTTTAGGCCACTTTGAGGGTAGAGAACCATATTACATGGGTATATTAAAAACAGTTAATGTATACTTTTTTAATATATGTGATTTGTTATTTAGGTTTTTAACTCTCAAAGTAAAACCTCCGGCTGAAAAATAGGATCAGGTTTTTTGAAACACTATAAATCGCCCGTTACGTGAACCTGTGTTGACATTTTTGCGATGCGATTTATCTAAAATCCTTACATTTGCCAAAATAATGAAGATATCGAGATACTGTTGACTTCCCATCCAACCCTGCGAATTTATTTGGCGGCTGAGGAACTAACCACGCCTACTTTTTGGTCTAAATAAATCTATACATCCAAAAGAAAGTTGTGTTAGTTACTACGCTTATAACTTAAGAACCGCTTATCTGATTTTAGCGATCAAAACAAATTCAGAATTATCTCTTAGTAGAAAAGGAAAAAATCCAAAAAAAAAAAAAAAACTCGGAAAAAAGTGAAACATGATTTTTTTCATTTTGTCTGTTGAAATGTACAATAGTAATGTTTTATATTGCGTGATTTTTTCCATTTTGACTTACTATTTTCGAATGTACATTTGTAGTGTTTTTTTTTTTTTTTTTTTTTTTTTTGTTTTTTAACTCTAATATGATTTGTAGTCTTTTTGGAGAGTATAAAGCGACAACGGACAAAACTGTTATTTATAGATTTTATAGAAGATAATAATCTATGAACACAAAAATCTATATTCAAATTACTTTTTTAAAATCGCAAAGAATTTTTTTCGCCATATAAAATGCGAACACATTCAAAGCTGGAAAATGCGAACACATTCAAACAAACAAAATTGTGACTGCAATCAGTTAAAAGCCGAATATAAGTGGTGCAAAATAGTAGAGCGAATTGGACATTCAGTATGAAATGGATTTCTTCCTAAACTTTAAAGATACCTTAAATCGCTCTTGAAGGTCATGTTATGTTTCATAAGTAATGACTCCATAGTAATTTCTAACAATAATAATAAAAATTGTGCCGCTTACATAACTCAGCTTTGTGATTTATTATGGTGTAAAAATATGAATTAAAGACTAAAAGTACGGGCTGACCCAGTCCGCGTTGCCGGCCTGTAGTTTTAGTCTTTAATGCATACTTTTCAAAGCATAATAATTCACAAATCTGCCTCACATAAGTGGCACAATTTTTTGTATAAATGACGACTTGATTAAATAGAAATAAATACGTCTTTCAAAAAACCTGATCCTTTTTTCAATAAGATGTTTTAGTTTAAGAGTTAAAAACCTAAATAATATAGCATATATATTAAGAAGTATACATTAACTGTTTATAATAGGCCCATGGTTATCTTGCCCCAAAGTAGTCTAAACACACATTTTAAGTCAAATCGATTCCAAAATATAGTCAAACTCTCGAAAAGGGAAAATCAGGAGGTACTTTTATATGAGCGCTACTCCGAAACATTGACATTGAAAAATGTCCGCGAGAAGGTCTTCTACCAGAAGCTAGATACCAAATAAGGGCAAAATCAATTAAAAAATGTGACCAAGACCCTGATAATAGCTAAAATCACCGGATACCTTCGCATAAGAGTTATAATGAAGCATGGTCCTATACTATTATTTGAAAGAATTTGTTTTTCTTTCTAAAATCTCAAATTACCAACATTTGAGGTCACAATGTAGACCAGCCTGATACATATTGTGTACAAATGATTCCTCATGTAACCCCTAGGACTGTATCAAATTTAAAACTCTATCGTAACTTTTGCGGAGTATTTGTGGCCCTTTGTGTGTGGTTTAGCTAAATAAAGTGAACTCTAAAAAAGTTAGACCTGGGTTCCCAGAGATTTTTTTTACCCACCGAAAAATTTCCTAACCCCATGATTGTCTGCCAAGATTGTAGTGCCCGTGGAACGTTACCTAATTTTTAAGGTTACTTTTACGGGTTCGGAAGAATTTTGCGAGTATATGAATCCTTTTCTTACTATATTTTCAATTCACTTCACTATTTTGTATAGTCCGCATATTACCTCTTCATAAGTTTGCATTTAGAGTTCTCATTGGATGGATTATTTCCATATCTAATCAAAATTGAAAATTTGGGTATGGCAACCATATAACGGCATGTATAGAAAATATGCAAACTTTCTCGATTTTTTCGGTTTTTTTTTAATAAGAACTTTCATTTCCAAAAGGCATTCTGAAACAATTCTACACAAAATTCCATATCATAATAAAACAGTCAAATTTTTTAGTTCCGCGATTTGTCTCAAAAATTTCTTTCATGACAACGTCTCCACTGTAATGACAAAGAACCAAAAGAAAATTTGAGTCAAATCGCCGTTCCAGCCGCAACCAGCCGTTCTCAACTGATGTGTTACTATACTTTTTCAAATTTTTTACATATAAATTTAAAGAAATAGGCGTGGCCAGTTCCTCTACCTAGGGTTGGAGGGAGGTAGTCAAGATTACGTCGTATACTAACTGTGGAACAGATATCTTCATGATTTTGGCAAATTTTGGGATTTTAGAAAAATCGAAAAAATGGGCGCAAAATTGGCCGTGGTCACTTTTTCTTTGAATAAAAACCCCAAAATGGGGTAGGACGAATATTTAAAAAATAAATCCAAATAGTTCGAGCCGGTCTCAACTGATTCAATTACCAACGAACAGCAATTGGTTTATATATAGATTAAAAAGTAGGCCTAGTCAGTTTCTCAGCCCCCAAATAAATACTTAGGATTGAAGGGAAAGTCAACAGTATGTCGTGTAATAATTTTACAACCAATATTTTCATTATTTGGCAAATATAAGGATTATAGGTAAATCGAAAAAATGGACGTAAAAGTAGGCGTGGTCACGTTTTCTTTGCATAAAAACCAAAATCGGGGTAGGACGAACATTTTAAAAAATATTCAAATCCGTCTAGCCGTTCTTAGCTGATTACCAATGAACAACAATTGATTTATATATATATATATATATATATATATATATATATATATATATATATATATATATATATATATATATATATATATATATATATATAGATTAAAAAGTAGTCTGCCCCAAATAAATACTTAGGGTAGGATGGAAAGTCAACAGTATCTCGTGTAATAATTTTCAAACCGATATCTTCATTATTTTGGCATGTATAATGATTTGTACAAAAAAATTATGTTAATCGGTCCAGCCGTTCTCAACTGGTTTCATTACCAACGAACAAACACCGGATTGACCCGAAACAAAAAGATTCCAGTTTCGGCCAGCGGCTGCCAACCCAGTATGTACATGTTTGTGTTTGTTTATTTTTCTGCATTGGGAGCAGCATATCCCGGAATGCTTGCTCCGGATTTTATTGGTCCGTGCCGGGATTGAGGAAAACCCCGGACCTTGGTTCTGCTCGGTTTGTCAGAACGTCATCCACCACAGATCTGTCTCGGTGCGATGTAATGGATGCAGAGAGTGGGTGCACTTCAAGAACTGTTCCGGATTAAGGCGTTTGCGAGACTACAGCGAAAGGGATTATGTTGCGACTTGCTGCAGTAACGTAGTCCCCAGCGAGTCCTCTTCTTCGTCGTCCTCGTCAGAGACGTCGTCGGAGTATGGCACTCCACCGCAGTCTCCAGAACAGCAACCAACACCGCAGCACCTAACGCCACATGTTGCTGTTCCTACTCCGGATTGTGCATCATTCTTGCAATTCAATTGCAACGGACTTCGAGGCAAAATTGATGAGATAGTGGAATTTATGAGTCGGAGGAATATTAAGATCGCAGCGGTGCAGGAAACCAAGCTGAATGAAAATTGCAGCCTACAACGTTGTTATGGTTACAACGTACTAAGGAAGGATCGCACCAGAAGTGGAGGTGGGGGATTAGCGTTCCTGTTACACCATTCTGTTCAGTACAGACCTATCTCGCTTGAGCTAGTCTCTAGTGACCCATACATGGAATGTATGGGGGTAGCAGTCAAGTGTGGAACTGCCGAGGTAGAGGTGCTTAATGTGTATATCCCGCCGATTAATAGCTGTGAACCGCGTTATTTGCCTGATATTAGCCCATTATTGGTAGGCAATAACCGCCTGGTACTAGGGGATTTTAATGCCCACCATGAGTTGTGGCATTCCGTCCTAGGTAATGACCAGAGGGGATCAGCGCTGGCAGAGCAGATTGACTGCTCCACATTTTGCACGGTTAACGAGGATGCCCCCACCCGAATAAGAGGAGAGTGTCACAGTTCGCCAGACTTAACCATAGTGTCACCCGGTCTGATAAATGACGTGACTTGGCAACCCGTCATTTCTCTTGGCTCAGACCATCTCCCGATAATCGTCTCCATAAGCAGGTCGCCCGATTTCATAACCTCTGAACGCCGCACTTTCCTTAACCATGGGAAAGCTCACTGGCCAGAGTTCAGAGAATTCACCAACCGCCGCTTCAGAGAACTGCCCAACCCTTCTGATGTTCGGGTAGCAGAAAGGATTTTCCGAAACATCATCAGAGCTGCAGCCGCTCGCTATATACCTGCTGGTCGAATACCCGAGATAAGACCAAACTTCCCAGCAGAGGCAGCGGGATTAGCAAACGAGCGTGATGATCTCCGTCGTACCAACCCTACTGATCCTAGAATCAGTGATTTGACAGTTGAAGTCAACCGGTTGGTACAGGAGCATAAGAGGAAAAAGTGGCTAGACCATCTGAAGTGCTGCAACATTGGAACCGATATGAGTAAGCTGTGGGTAACGGTTAAGTCGCTCTCGAACCCTGGAAAAAAGGATGATAGGACCTCAGTCACTTTTAACGACGTAACGGTGACTGATCCGAAGAGGTGCGCGGAATATTTTAACCGACAATTTGTCGAGCACCCCGAGAGCGATAGGGCGAAGCGAAGAGTACTACGTCGTATCAGATCTCTTCCCGCCGAGGAGGAACCACCACAGTTTACGATGGGTGATGTTGCAAATGTCATCTGTAACGCTAAGTCATCCAAAGCGTTGGGCCCGGACGGAATCTCAATGGTAATGTTGAAGCAGCTGGAAACGCCGGGAGTCGAGTACTTAACGAAAGTTCTCAATTTGTCGCTAGCCACCCACATAGTGCCCGAAACCTGGAAAATGGGCCGGGTGGTCCCGCTACTGAAGCCAGGCAAGGATGCCAGTAAAGGCGAATCGTACAGGCCGATTTCGCTTTTGTCGCCAGTAGCAAAGACTCTTGAGGCTTTACTCCTCCCCAGCATTAGAGGAAGCTATACAGTTGCCAACCACCAGCATGGATTCCGTCCACAACATAGTACCACAACAGCATTACACGCCATTTCCACACATATTAGTAGAGGACTGAACCAGAACAGGCCGTGTGACAGAACAGTGTTGGTAGCCCTTGACCTATCAAAGGCATTTGATACGGTCAATCATGCCACACTGTTTGAGGACGTACAGAGAACTACCCTCCGGCCAAGTTTGAAACGTTGGATAATCAACTATATGTGTGGACGCCAGTCGTACGTGGAATTCCGGAACAAGAAGTCCAAAGCCCGTAGAGTGAAACAGGGAGTTCCCCAAGGCGGGGTGATATCTCCGGAACTGTTCAACCTCTACCTTTCCGGAATTTCTCGCCCTCCAGACGGCATTGAGATCGTAACGTATGCGGATGATTGTACGATCATGGCGTCGGGTCCAGTGGTCGATGACATATGCGAAAGGTTGAACCCCTATCTCGCGGAGCTTGCCGCATACTTCCACGCGAGGAATATGAAAATATCCGCACGAAATCAACGGCCACACTCTTTACCACATGGTCTGCGGAGATGAGAACACAGCTGAATGTTCAGGTCGAGGGGAATCTAATACCGACCACGAACTACCCCAAGATTCTTGGGGTAACGTTCGACAGCATGTTCAAGTCGTCCGCGCAAGCCACAGCTATCTGCGACAAGATGAAAAGTAGGAACAAGGTCCTCAAGGCGCTAGCCGGCAGCTCTTGGGGTGCGGACAAAGAAACCTTGTTGACCTCTTATAACGCGATAGGTCGGTCTGTGGTCAACTATGCGGCTCCAGTGTGGTCTGCGAATACTAGTGCTACGCAGTGGAAGAATATCCAGACCTGCCAGAACGCTGCCCTGAGAACTGCGACAGGGTGCCTCCTCATGACACCAGTGGACCATCTACATGAGGAGGCGAAAGTCCTTCCCTTACGTCAGCATAATCATATGCTTTCGTTGCAGTACCTGCTTGGGTGTTACCGTGAGAGTCATCCCAACCATCATATGGTGGATAACTCTCCCCCACCCAGGCGTGTCAGGAAGGACATACATGATCTAGAGAGGGAGGTCCAGCGCTACAAGAGAGAGCCTCTAGATCAAGAAGCCTATCAGGCAGGTCTGAGTGGCATTCACACCGATGCAGTCGCGGATGCTATGAGCAGTTATAAAGTGAATGCCGTCCTCGGAGTCCACCCCCCATCCATTGCAGCCGAAGAACGTCAGCTGCCTAGACAAACCAGGGTAGTTTTGGCGCAATTACGTTCAGGATGGTGTAGTCGCCTCAATTCGTATTGGGCACGAATTGATGAAGATGTGCGTGACGCCTGCCCGGCGTGCGATACAGGCCCGCACAATACGCTACACCTTTTTAATTGCTCAGCCAAACCTACCCAACTCACTCCAGAGGATCTCTGGCTACAGCCCGCTAAAGTAGCCGAATTTCTAAACCTGGAGCTGGAACCAGATTAGCAGAACACAAACACATACATGCACTACTGCTACAACAACAACAACAACAACCAACGAACAACAATTGATTTTTATATATATAGATTAAGATGATTATTATTATTACCTTTTTTTTGTAATAGAAGGGTAAAATTTTGGTTAAGAGAAATAAAAGCACCAGTTGAAGTAAAACGCTTATTGGTTTTATAAAACTTTAAGATATGTTAAGTGACTACAATTTTTTATCTGATGATGAAGATACTGGCTGAAGCAAGTTATTAAAACGGTGCGGGTAATGATTTCAATGTCATTGATTTATACTCAATTTTTGTCATATCGCTAAAATAATCGAAATACCGAATAATTGGAGGTTCCGTTATATGAGGGGCTTTGTATTTAATTGTTCGTCATAGGCTGTAGTACTCTTTAAGATCTTTAAATACGAAATTTGAAACGACTCCGGTGGATAATGTATCTAATGGCGTTAAATGCTTAATATTGGGAGTTATCGCTATATGGTGGCTATACGAAGACGTTTACCTGTACACACAATTTTTTGCCATGGGCTCTAGTACCCATTACGAACTTTAAATACGAAATACCGAGAATTAAGAGGTACCGTTATATAGGAGCTATACGAAGACGTTGATTTGCATAAGTATTTTTTTTTGTCATAGGTTTGAAACAATTCTGGTCTATAATGTCGCTAACATCAAAATAATGTAAAATTATATACATGACAAGGTTAATGTATATAATATACGAACTTGGATTTCTGGAAAAAGCTGTAAGTTTGACCCTGTTCATTATAAAATGTGATTGGCGCACTGGCACCTCCTCTACAGCTCCCATGACTGTGACTGCAGTTGTAATGAACAAGTTAAAAAGCAGTAAGTTCGGCCGGGTCGAACTTTTAATACCCTCCACCATTTGCAACGAATTTGGAAATTTTAAAAAAATAAAATCCTTAAAAAATTCTTTTAAAATTTTAAAAATACCGAATATAGCCGTTATATTGGGGTCTATACGACGTGGACATACATAGGCATTGTTTGTCATAAGCCATTACCATATTCAAATTCGAAACTTGAAATAAACAGTGAATAATGTAGCTAAAATCATCAAAATATCGTATATAAGGAGGTGCCGTTATATCGGAGCTGTGCGAAGACCTGGACCAGCATAGACAATTTTTTGTAACAGGCTGTAGCATCCATTGCGAACTTCAAATACCATATCTCAAACAATTTCGGTGGGTATTGTACCTAAAATCGTCAAAATACCGAATATAGGGAGGTACTGATATATGGGGCCTATACGAAGACCTGGACCCGCACAGACAATTTTCTGTCACAGATTGTAGTTCCCATAACGAACTTCAAATACCAATTTTGAAACAATTCCGGTGAATAATGTTGCTAAAATCATCAAAATACCGAATATAGGGAGGTACCGTTATATGGGGGCTATATGAAGACGTGGACCTGCACAGGAAATTTTCTGTCTTATGGTGTAGTATCCATTTTGAACTTCAAATACCATATTTGAAACAATTCCCGTGAATAATGTCGCTAAAATCATCAAAATACCGAATATTGGGAGGTACCGTTATATGGGGGCTATACGAAGACGTGGACCTGCACAGACAATTTTCCGTCTTATGGTGTAGTATCGATTTTGAACTTCAAATGCCAAATTTGAAACAATTCCCGTGAATAATGTCGCTAAAATCATCAAAATACCGAATATAGGGAGGTACCGTTATATGGGGGCTATATGAAAACGTGGACCTACATGGCCCATTTACGAACTTAACCTGCCTACTTAGCCATCTATCTCAATTCATTCGAAAGATAGCGTGATTACAACAGACAGACAGACAGACGGACAACGCTAAATCGACTTAGAATTTTACGCTGATCAAGAATATATATACTTTGTTGGGTCTGATATGAGTATTTCGAGGAGTTACAAACGGAGGTGGAGGGTATAAAAAGAGATAGGGGATCCTCTGCGATCACATAGAACATCTGAGTTCACTTGTCTGTATTTGCATGTATTGTATATAGACATGGGTCCCTCAGCGATCACTTAGAACCTCTGCGTTCACTTGTCTTATAGCAATGAAGAATAAGCACACGGCCTTTGTCGCCACCCCAATAAGAAAGGTTATTCAACATAAAAGCAACTAGGAAAATGCAAATCTATACTGGAGACTTATTGTGTCAAAAATACATTTAAATACCCAACAAGCATTTTGTTAATTTTACTTTTTTATATAAAATTCTTATATTGGGGAAAACCCAAAAAAATATCCTTCTATCTCAATTCAAAATAAGATTAATCTTCGTGTTGAGGATCTCAACCCACTTTGTGTGCCCTTTCCAATTTTCCACATTGAATAGCTTGATGAAAATAATTGTGAGACATGGTCCCTGGAAAACGCGGTTCCCTCAAGATGATGGACGTATGTAAAAGGTAATTGAAAGAAGAGTCGAGTTGGACTGTAGAACAAAGGCTAACAGGGGATGATTTTGATTGCTTACTTTTTGACTCTTTTTGTGAAGTCTACACAGCTGAACTACATCAATAATTGCAGTACTAAATGATGCCTGGTCTGATGTCCTTGAATAAGAAGTTGTTAAATATCAACATGAAGAACTGGGAAGATATTGCTAAGTATGAAAATAAATTCTTTAGGACATCAGGTCAATTGGCAGAAGCTGGGATATAAATCCATGGGGAGATTTTGGTAATAATCCTATTGCCAAATTTGGAAGAGGTTTATAAAAATTTCGTAATTTCTATGCAAACAAGGGACAACAGTGTTAAAACTGAAATAATTGGAGGAACTGGATCAGTGAAGCAAATTATCAAGCATTTGGAGCTGTTTGTGTGTAGAATAAAGAAAAGCGTGCGTTTAGTCGCTTCGCTAAACTAGTACAAGTTAAAAAATTGTTGTTCACAATGATTGATGTTGCCGTTGATGATCAATGCAATGGTTTGTTGACCGCAATCAAAAAAATTTCAAAAAATTTGTCATGACTACTTATTGGAAGCTACCAATTGATTGATGGTTGATGCTCAACCTGCAAGAACCAAATTTGTTCTACTAACACCTCTGAGAGTCTATGACATAGTTCATTTGGTCACCTAAATTATCAGAGCCTCATGTGGCTCCATGAGAGTTTGGTGGATCAAAGAACTTCGTCCAGTACTAATCTGGATTCGATAAAAGTTTGTTGGCCGAAGCGTTTGCTTCTGCAACATATCTAAGCAAGAGAATCCCACTAGGCTCTACGACCACAAATCTAAGAAAGTTGTGGAAATATTGCACGTTATCTTTGAAGAAGACAAACACATTAGAAGAATCGCAAGAACAAATGCCAGAAATGTATTTTTATGTGCCATCGGAAAATATTGAAATCTGTGGAAGTGGGAGAAATAGAGGAAATGAACGAAGAAATCGACGAAGAACAGTCAAATCCCGGTGACATTTTTCAATTAACTGCAGAAGTTCTCGGATTAAATTCGAAGAGGACGGGGTAGACCAAAGATTTTTAAAAATGGTAAACCTAGTCTCTCCCTAAAAGGGCTAGATTACTGAATAACGTGGTGGAGGATAGTATTTGAGTAGCACCGATAGTATAGGTGAATCAAGTGAAAAAGCAATTAAGTTAGGCCCTGCTGAAATATTAATATTCTCGAACATTTGAAAGGAATTTGAAGAATGTAAAAAATTTATAATCCCTTTAGAAAAATATATAAAAAATCTGAATATCAGAAGAATCGCAAGAACAAATGCCGGAAATGTATTTTTATGTGCCATCGGAAAATATTGAAATCTGTGGAAGTGGGAGAAATAGAGGAAATGAACGAAGAAATCGACGAAGAACTGTCAAATCCCGGTGACATTTTTCAATTAACTGCAGAAGTTCTCGGATTAAATTCAAAGAGGACGGGGTAGACCAAAGATTTTTAAAAATGGTAAACCTATTCTCTCCCTAAAAGGGCTAGATTACTGAATAACGTGGTGGAGGATAGTATTTGAGTAGCACCGATAGTATAGGCGAATCAAGTGAAAAAGCAATTAAGTTAGGCCCTGCTGAAATATTAATATTCTCGAACATTTGAAAGGAATTTGAAGAATGTAAAAAATTTATAATCCCTTTAGAAAAATATATAAAAAATCCGAATATCAGGTGTTACAGTAATTCGGGACTATACAAAAACGTGGATCTTCACTGTCAACTATCTGTCAGTAAAAGTGGGGCATCTTACTCCAAATATTTAGTTCTAGATAATTTTTTTAAAAATTCAAGATTAACTGATTAGTTATCTAATTACCGAATAATGGGAGGTACCATATGAAGGGCCATATGAAGATGTGGATTTGCACAGGCAACTTTTTGTAATAGGAAGTACCTACTCATTGCGAAGTACAAATTCTAAATTGGGAATAATTGCGAATGCGTGGATATACATAAAGAAGTTTCTGTCGGTGGAGGTAGCATCCATTACGCACTCCAAATACCAAATTTGATACAATTCAGTTGATAATTTTGATACAAATCAAAACTATCGAATATCGGGGAGTACAGTGACTATGGTGACTATACCTAAACTTGGATCTATATGGACAGTACTGCGCAAACGTTGATTCTTTCGAAAAGTTACAAACGTAATGACAAACTTAATATACTGTAACTTTTACGCTGCTTATTATAAAACAAGTAAAAAAAAACATTAAGTTCGACCGAGCCAAACTTTTAATACCCTCCACCTTAGGGTAAAGGAAACATTAGAAGAAATGTGGCAAAAACCATTAAAATGCCGAATATCGGGAGGTACCGTTATATGGGGGCTATACCAAATCGTGAACCTACATATGCAATGTTTCGCCAAAAGAGCTGGAACCCATTATGACCTACAAATACCAATTTTCAGACAAATCCGTGAAAAAGGTGGCAAAAACCATTAAAATGCCGAATATAGGGAGGTACCGTTATATCGGGGCTATACCAAAACGTGGACCTATAATTATAATGACTCGCCGCAGGAACTGGGACCCATTATGATCTACAACTTCCAATTTTTAGACATATCCGTGAAGAAATGTGTCAAAAATCATCAAAATACCGAATATTGGGAAGTACCGTTATATGGGGACTATACCAAATCGTGGACCGTTATATCTCATTTTCAATACCAACCATCCTAGACACAATACAAATTGCTCTGCTAAATTTTGGCGCTCTACGTCAAATAATGTGGGCTGTATCGTGATTTCAACAGACAGACGGACATCGTTAAATCGACTTAGAATTTTATGCTGATTATGAATATATATACTTTATGGGGTCTACGAGAAATATTTAAGGATGTTACAAACGGAATGACAAAGTTAATATACCCTCCTTTCCAAGGTGGAGGGTATAATAACTAAATATGTGGAATAGATGTACTACAATCAAATGCAACAAAATTGATTTATTGTTCATCGGATGAAATGGTTGCCGCCATGGCTCACTGCACTGGAGACTTATCTTATCAAATAGACATTAAAACATTTAACAATTCAAATTTTACATTTTTCATAAAATTATTAAATGGGGGAAAACCACAATACATACATGGGCTTGTTCCACAAAGTTGAATCCAAGATAGAAAGACAATATCGTTTTATTCTAAAATTGTACAGTTTGTTGCCCACGGTGTATATGTTTTGACAGAATAGGGACACCAAAAGAAAAAATTGTATTTATGAGGTAGCTTTGTTCTATCTTCCCTGATTGTGCCATGGGTTGCCGATATATTTACAAAGAACCTAACTCAAGACTGTGAAGAATATGCATGTTATGGTGAAGTATTGGGTAACACTTTTTGTCAAAATATATCCATATCCAATTAAATTGTGTCACCAAAAAAATCTTCTTTGGAAAATTTCAAAAACAAAATAATTTTCAGTCAGTCTGGTAGTCTTGTTCCGAATGTCAATTAGTAAAACAATTTTTGTTCCTGAATAAATTTAATTTAGAATTTTATAGAATTTTAACATTTATGTATTCTTAAACGTAAGACAGTTAAAATTATAAATAAATGCAAAATCATTAAAAAATTAAAATAAAATATCACAGTATTTCCTAATTGCCATGGTACAATTGTCAAGGCATTCTCATGCTATTTATATGATTATAAATTTTGTAGTTCTTTCTTAAGTATGGGCACTGGTAAGAAATTAACATTAATTTTTGAACAAATATTTTTAATTTTCACGCCTTTTTGAGGGTATAAAAGTCAAAGAAGAATATAATTTAAAACAGGAAACTAAAATATTGGTCTGATAGGTCATGTAAATCTTAATTATGGAATGGTTAAATTTGGGTTCGCTTAGGACAAGTATGAAGACAATACCTCTCCTTGTCTTCCAAAATATTATTATCTGGTAAATCTGGGGGTTTAATCCTTAAAGACGGACGTAAAGTAAAACGTCACTCGAGGCCTACACAAGAACTCCAGTCGTCATACGAAACTATTCTAGATATTAAATTAGATGTTATTTAAAAAATGAAAGGGTCGAGTTCGCTAGAAAAGGGTTGCCATATTAAATTTAGCAAATGAGTTAACCTGCATTGTTTAGCCATGCCAATTGCTTTTATCACAGATGGTTAAATACGACAAAAATATTGCTAATGAATAAATTGCATTGGTGGCATCTCTGTCTTCTTTTCTGTTATTTGCACGATCCGTTTTCCGCTGTATTCTCAAGCTCTCTAGTGCGTACCTCTTATTTTCTAGTATTTTTATGTTGTCAAAGTCAGCTGTGTGGTTGCAGTGTTGCGCCAGTGCTGTTGTTTATTTTCCTTTCAACATGTCGTTTTTGTGTTCAGTTACTCTCGTATTTAAGCTTCTCTTTGTTGTTCCTATGTATCAAGGCCCATTTATTAAGTCGTGTAAAGGGCGAATTGCCTTAAAAACAGCTGGTTTACTTCTTCGAAGTGTCAAAATTTCTTCTGAAGCGAATAATAATTCGCCTTTATTTATCTTTTTTGTGGCGAATTTGTAAACATCTACGAGAAAAAAACAAAGTAAAGCACACGAGCATAGTATTAAAATTAAACAGAAGACAAGACGTTTCAATGAGCATATTTTGGCAATTTGTGTTCCATTTTGACCTTGCGTCTTCGTACTTTCGAATGCAGAAAAAATCGCATTTGCAGTCAAGCAGCCAAAATAGAATTAGGTGTGTCTGGTAACCCTAAAATGTTTAACAACTGTAACTTTTAACACAAAATTTCTGCAAATAGAGTTACTCGAGAGAGGAATTCTTTCACTGAGTGTTTGCAAATTCTTCCTGGACAAAATTTCTTCTTGCAATCATTTGCTATTCTTCTCCTTCCGAAGCACATTTAAAACATATTTATTTTAGTAATCAAAAGCCTAATTGTATAGTCTTACGGCTTATCTTAAATTTGTGTGTACTTCATTTCTTTTTATTCCTTTGTTTTTCATAAATCAACTGAGAATAAAACTCTCAGAAAGAAACTACTAGACAATTACTTCAGGAAAATAACCAGACAGGCCTATTTTATAATGACAGCTTGTCATTTTTTTCGGCGAATTCCAAATATAAACAAACGTATTTTGACAGAATGGGTGAAATCAGCTGGGCTAATCGGACGACCTATTTAATGGGTCTTGCTATGTATAGTTTCGCGAATTTTTCTTCTTCATTCCCTTTGCATTTAATCTCGTAAACAACGTCGTTTCGATCTAATTTTTATATTATGTTCTTTGTCTCCGTATATAATGTGGATATTGTTTAATATGGTTTATGTGCTAATATTATTTCGTTTTCGTGGTATGAATTGTATGCTATGGTATTTAGTGTTACCAGATCTGATTTCAGTTTGGTATAATGTTTTGGTTAAAAGATTTTGTATTAGTTTTGTTGAATAGCCATTTTGTTTAGGTAATTCTTTTTTAATTTATGTGACAGTTCTTTGTTAAAGCTTTTCTAAATAAATTATTTGCGGTGTTAATATTTTCTTGAAGTGGTTATGTTGAATAGAAGTTCATTATTCTTCCAGATACAGAAGACTTTGTACACCAATCTGTACGTAGTGTATTTTAAAATTTGTGTAATTTTATGTCCAAGAAAGGTATGCAATTCATTTCTTCCATTTCTATTGTAAAATTTGGTTTAGTTTGATAATTATTTAGTGCCTCTAAAATTGTTGATTCTTCTTTCTTTTTGTCTACATACTGCGTCAGAACTTAATATTTTGTTTGTATATATCGTTTATCATAGGGATAGGTAATACAATCGAGTTCCCGAGTTTTCGATTTTGTTCTAAAAGTGAAAACTCGATTTTTCAATTAAACAATTTTTAAAAAACTAAAATCCGTTAAAAATTCTGTTAAAATTTTGAAAATACCTAATGTAGCCGTATATTAGAGTCTATACGACGACGTGGACCTGCATAGGTAACTTTTATCACAAGCTATTATAATATTCAAATGCGACAGACAGACAATTTTCAATCATAGGATGTAATATCCATTACGAACTTTAAATGCGAAATTGTTAACAATTCCGGTAAATAATGTCGCTAATATCATTAAAATACCGAATATCAGGGGTACCGTTATATGGGGGCTATACGAAGACGTGGACCTGCACAGACAATTTTCTATCATAGGCTATAGTATTTACAGTAAAACCCGCTTTAGTACCTCCCCGTATTATCACCTTACCCGTTATAGTACTCAACATCTGCAGACACTATGGTTTTTTGTAAAAACTGGAACAAATTTAACCGTATAGTTACCTCCCCGCATAAATACTCAAACCGCCTAAGTACCATAAGTTTTTAGGCATTAAATGTACTTTTAAGTACGTTCTCCCCCGGTTAAGTACACTCAGGAAGATTGCAACTCTTACACACTTTTTAAGGCGGCAACTCCTTATAATCGTTATTTAAAAACTCACATCTGTCAAAATAAATATATTTGTGTGATTCGTAAAAATGTCTGGCAAAGGGCGAAGGCTTACAAGTTTGAAAATTAAGCAAAAAATACAAATTCTGCACTTGATTGAACAAAAAGCAAAATCGAAAAATGAAATTTATTTTTAGGCCGGATTTGTGGTTCAAAATTATTTTCCTAACGGCGATGAAGAAACACTTTTAGACATTCCCACAAACGCTCAAGAGTTTCAGGAATAAGTAAATTGTGATAAGCATATTGAATGCTTTGGCCCACTTGCGGTGGAAGAAATACTGTCAGGCATTTTGGAAGATAACGATGGCGAGGTGTCACCATCTGAAGATGCTACGGAAAATACTTTTGAAGTGAACCCACCCTCTTTTGCAGAAGCGAATGAAAGACAAATGAAATATGTTTTTAATTAATATATAATCAAAATATTTTTTGTTAAATTAACTTTTTGTTTGAGTGTCAATAAATTATTTAAATTTTTTTTGTTAATAAAATTTTTTGTTTGTGTTTAAATAAGTTATTTTCAATATTCTCAAAATATTCTTAAAATGTCATGACTCATTTTTTGCCTTAGGATGTAGTATCCATTACGAACTTCAAATACCAAAATTGAAACAATTCAGGTAAATAATGTCGCTAAAATCATCAAAATACCGAATATCGGGGGGTACCGTTACATGGGGGCTATACGAAGACGTGGACCTACATGGCCCATTTTCAAAAGTCTTGCAGACATAGTTCACATTTGAGTAAAATTGTATCTACCTACTTCATTGTATCAACCTACACATAAAATAAATCTTTGGAGGAAAACCAATAATTTCTTCTATTATTAATTTCCAATCATTTCTTCTATTGCTAATTTCATATATTTTCGTAAAAATTGAACAATCGACTATGAATAGGTGAGTACTCGGTTTTCACCCAAGCCCATAGCCGAGTTCGAGTTTCAGAACTTGGAGTACTAAAAGTCGATTATTCGGAAGTCGACCTACCTATCCCTAGTTTATGACTTGCGTCAATAAAATTCCTAGAACTATGGCGGTAATCGTTGGGAATAGGGGGTTACCCATTGGCATACCATATATTTGTGTGTAGAAATCTTCATTGCATTTAAAGTAATTGTTGTCATTAAGGCAAAATTGTAGTATTTTTAGAAACTGTAATTAGGGTATTTTTGTGATTTTTTCTATGATTTGCCACTTTGTCATTATATTTTCATAGCGAAATGAATCCATATGTTAGTAAATAACGATACCACGTCGAAGTATACTAAAATTTCATCTTCAGGAGTAAGTTCATCTAGCATATTCTTTAATTTATTGGAGTTTTTTAATGTTATATTCCTGAACGATAATATTCTGAAGTTTATTCCCAATCTTCTCTACAGTTTATAACATAAAACTTGTGTAATTCCATTATGATTTTATTTTTTGCTCGTTGCAGTTTTTCTTTAATGTGGTTTTTTCTTCGAATATAATTTTCTTCCCTTTTTGTAATCTTTTTTGTACTTTTGTACTTGTTTGGGATAAAATTGTATTGTCCTACTTTTTTGGATTCAATCTTGTGAAATAACCCCGAAATCCCATTCTTGTTAATTTTGTTAAAACATTAAAAATAAGCAAAACCAAGTGTTGCATATTTAAAATCCTATTTGACACTATAAGACTCTTATTGAGCCATGCATAGTCCTAGGATTGTATGTAGTTAATGTCCTCAAAATACCATAAAGTTTGCGGTACTGTTATATGGGCGAATCAAAATACCCAATACCAGTTGCAGAATATTATCTATGGAGGCAATTTAAACAATAGTAGACAATTTTCGGCAACTGAAGTTGTTATGCATTGAGATTCTTAAGCAGCAGATTTTAAACAACTCCATGGAAAATGTGGACACAATTATTCAAATATCGGTATTATTATATGGGATCTATTGGAGAACGTGAACTTACATAGACAATATTATACCACAACAAGTAGACGATTACAAATTCTAAAAATCAAATTGGGAACAATTCCGTGGCATGTTTTAGAAAAGAAAAGATCAAAATACTGAATGTTGAGCGGTACTGTTATATGAGGACTACAAGAAAATATTGTCCTATATTGTGAACGAATTACAAATAACGAATTCAAAACCCGTGGCTTTTTATTGCTTCAAATGCTGAAACGAAAGGCGCTAAAAGGATCAAGAATAATGTATTCATGTAACAGTACACTCTGATTTAGATAGTTTTCATAGTACAATGAAATAAAGGTAACCTCATTTCAAATTAGCATTTCTTCTTCTTCTTGACTTTTATACCCTCTTAAGGCATGAAATTCACAGAATATTTTGTCGGAAATAAATCTATATTTCTTGCTAACTACAAAATATAAATTTGACAATTTATGTATATGAAATAAAAAAATCTTAATCGTATAGCTTCGTGAAATTACCCTGGTAATTGTGACATGTATACCTCCATAAGAGCGCAAATGAATTTGTAATAAAAAGATGAAAATACATGTGTGCAGAGTTTTTCTTCATTTTCAAACATAAGAGTCTACACTGAAGTGATTTCAGTCTCTGCATTTTGTGCTTGTCAAATGCAACTGCCACACCAAAAACCAGACTTGTTTATTTACATTTGTAAACCATTTATATTTGAATGTTTTAATTTATAAAAAATGCTTCAACTAAATGTAGTGACCTACATACAATTGAAAAAAGTGGTAAGCACGATAACTCTTGAAGAGAGTATCCGATTTAATCAAAACTCCACATCTAGCCATTTCTACCAAAATTACATCAAGTTTTCCTAAAAATGATCAAAAACTCTTTTTTCTTCGTTATTATACCATCAGCCAAATAACAGTCTTAAACCCTAGGTCTCTTTGCACCAAATCCGTTACAAGACATTTGAAGTCGATCTCCGGTGCGCACGATAACTCTCGAAGGGAGTATTCGATTTCGTACCAACTTGGTACAAGGCAATATTTTTGTCAAACTTAGATCGAGTTCGGAGATGGCTAATATCGGTTCACAACTTCTGGTACCTCTCCCACAAAATATCAAAATTTGTAAAGAAAATAATGTAACTAGTAGTGAAAGGGATCATCCGATCTTATTGAAACATTGCACATTATTATATTTGAATCAGTGATCAGGTCAATCAATCAAGTGCCTCCCCCACCAAGGGTCGAAATTTTGTATAACTATGAGGCTCATAAATAGAGAAATACGATTCTCTTCAAATTTTACCTATCTCCAAATTTTTATTGACATGAGATCTGGTTTGAATTTGGTGTATAGATGGGATGCAACACATGATGTTTCACTGGGTTATAAGCAGCTCCACTTGGAAAATTTGACGACGTCTAAAAGTGAAAAGTGCCAATAATTTGAAAGGCCCACATGCTTGGGATTTATGGTCTCAACAGCAGTAGCATCAGGCTCAAGACTTCAAGTTCCGTCTGGTCGGCGTCAGCAGTGGTAATATTCATCTTTTCTCAACGTCAATGCGCAGAAGCCTTTGGCCGATATTGATTTAGACACTATTACCGCCACCAAACAGCATCTCACCAAATTCCTTTTCTCCAACATAAGTTGCATTTCTCCTAAGAACTCCAAATCAGCCTCCGAAATTCAGAAAAACAATGCTTAGAAAAACATCAACAATTTAAAATTTAAATGACTTAAAAACTTGGAGGAAAAAAAATTTGAAGAACAAAAATGAAACAAGGAAAAAAGCAGCTAAGTTCGAAGACGTGGACCTGCTTACATTTTTTTGTCATTGGCTTTAGTACCCATTACGAACTTCAAATACAATTCCGGTGAATAATGTCGCATAAATCATTAAAATACCGAGTATTGGGAGGAATCGTCATATGGGGGCTATACGAAGACGTGGACCTGCATACAAAAATTTTTGTCATATTCTGTAGCACTCATTACGAACTTCATATACGAAATTTTAAATAATTCCGGTAAATAATGTAGCTGAAATCATGAAAATGCCGAATATTGGGAGGTATCGTTGTATGGGAGTTATACGAACACGTGCACCTGCATACAACAATTTTTGTCATAGGCTGTAGTACCCATTACGAACTTTAAATACGAAATTTAAAATAATTCCGGTAAATACTGTCGCTAAAATCATGAAAATACCGAATATTGGAAGGTACCGTTATATAGGGGATCGACATGAACCGTTTACGACATTTACGAACTTAACCTGCCCAAAATTATGCATGTATGCAAAATTTTAGCCTTCTATCTCAATTCGTTCGAAGAATAGCGTGATTACAACAGACGGACAGACGGACATCGCTAGATCGTCTTAGAGTTTTAAGCTGATCCAGAGAGAGGATATAAAAAAGAAGGGTATAAAAAGTTTAAAACCCATATGATGGTCAATTAAACCTTATTAAATACACCTGGGTTTAAACATGCGAATAGCGGGCAAACCTATTCTGTTGATCAGGGATATTTTTTTAAAACGGTCCACTTTGAATAAGAAAGAATTCTCCGTTGCTAATAAAATAGATGTTTGATCACGTGGCATGTTTGAGTTAGAGTATGAGATGTGACCTATACTACAAACTGATAAACATGTGCAGCATGTTCGCTTGTCATATATGAAATAACTATGCGTGGTTTTGACCTCCCTTTGGAAAAGGAAGTAAAACTACTTTCGGTTTGGCGGCTTCGGAGGAAGTCCGAAGATTAACTGAAAAAGAGCGTGATGACCAAAGTTAATATATCTGGAGATAAACAAGAATCAAATCCTGGAGACTTAATTGTCTGGTATCTACAACTGAAGAGTCTAAGAGGTAAAAGAAGCACGATGACCTACTGATGTGGGAACGAAAAAAAAAGAAGTGAGTGATAAGCAGCACAATGCCCATAAGAAGAAGGTGCCAAATGGAAGTAGTGCAGTTAGCAAAAGTAGTGCAGCTAGCAAAATGCTACCCACGTGTCGTAAAATGACGTGATATATTTAAGATACGAGCAAAATATTCTTATATCTGAAAATAGATCATTGTACCCTCATTAACACCGAAGTTATGAAATCTTCTTCTATTATTATTTTTTGAGTTCTTACATTCTCAGCGTTTGCTGGAATTTACGCACCGGGTCTTTGATCAAAGGTTGCGCTCTATTGAGATATAAGGCATTCATTATATTTTCTTATCCGTTTGTCTCCCTTATTATTGATGTTGCTTTGATCAGCACAGCTTTCTGCATTTCGGTTAGGATCTTGCTATATAAGTTTAACTATTCTATAGATTTTATAGTTTACATTGGTATAGAGCTTATTACTATTGGTAGAATTCCTATTATCTGTAGTGCTAATGAGTTTTTCAGGTACTGTTGGGATATTTCCCGCGTTGTGATTTTGATTTCCATTTTTATAATAATGATTGAATACTGTCGGTAGGTCTTTCTGTGTAGTTTTTTAGGTTTGCGGATGTTGTTGCCTTCGTCGTGAAATATTTCGTTAATGAATTTACTTGTTTATCATATAGGTTTCTTCCACCGATAATCGCCCCTTGCTATCCTGATTGGGTTTGATGTTAAATTGCCGGATCCATTTCGGACATGGAGAGTGCAGAGAGTGCATTTTATTATTACTGGCTCGATATTATATATGGTTAATACTTCAATTATCCAGTGTGGCACAGAGTCGAAGGCGTTTCGGTAATCTATAAGGATGGAAATACAAAAAGCGCTATTCTGGCTGGCTTAAATCATCGGCTGGCTTCTTCGAAAATGAACAAAGGAGATTAGGACCAAAATCGAACTAAGTCAACCTAAAACTCCTTTGTTCATCTACGAAGAAGCCAGCCAAACATGCGATTTATGTATTTCTACCCTAAAGGCGGCATACAAGTTCTTACGATTTTTTATAGCTTGTTTCGTTACAGTACTGCCTATTATAAGTTGGTCCTTCCATCCCTTAGTTCCTTGTCGGCATCCTTTTTGCTCTTCTGCCACTATGTCTTGAGATACGCAATATTAGGATATTTCTCGGCTTATACTTGCTGTGAAAACTTTGTATGCCGTATTAAGACATGTTATTGTTCTATATTGGGCTGGAGATGATGGGTTTTTAGTTTTAGATTTGAGGTATGTTATTCCAGAGCTCATGTCGGCAGGTATATTTTCGGGATGTTCTAGCATATTGTTAAATATTCTAATAATTTGCGTATGTAGAGGTGTGAGATACTTGTAGTAGAAATTGTGTAGTTTCCAATTGTGCAGTTTTTTAATTACTTTTTTCAATATGGGTTATGTGATTATGTAGTGACTCTTGTTGAGGTGCTTTCGATGATAGTATTTATCCATGAGGGATGGGGATTGTGGTTGACTTCTTGGCTCCAGATTGTTTTCCAGAAGTGCTCTATTTCCACTATATTAATATTGTTTTGGGTGGATGAAATCGGTATTTATTTTGCAGTCCCGTCTTTATTGCTCTATCTTTCTCTGTTATCTGAATTGTCATCGAGATTTAGGGAGGTTTGTTGTTTCAACGTTGGATTGTTAGTTTTAGTCCTTCTTAATGGTGTGTTATAGGGCTTTGACATGTTCGATTTTTGTATTTTGCCAAAATAATGAAGATATCGGTTTGAAAATTATTAGACAAGATACTGTTGACTTTCCATCCAACCCTAAGAATTTATTTGGGGCAGAGGAACTGACCACGACTACTTTTTAATCTATATATAAAAATCAATTGTTGTTCGTTGGTAATCAAATCAGCTAAGAACGGCTGGACGGATTTGAATATTTTTTAAATTGTTCGTCCTAACCCGATTATGGTTTTTATGCAAAGGAAAAGTGACCACGTCTACTTTTACGTCCATTTTTTCGATTTACCTAAAATCCTAATATTTGCCAAAATAATGAAGATATTTGTTCCATAGTTTGTATATGACGTACTCTTGACTCTCCCTCCAACACTAGGTATCTGTTTGGGGACAGAGGAACTGGCCACACATACTTCTTTAAATTTATATGTATGGCCGAATGGACTCAAATTTTCTTTTGGTTATTTGTAATTATAGTGGAAACGTTTTCTTGAATGAAAATTTTGAGAAAATCCTCTAGAAAAGCGCGGAAGTGAAAAACTTTAATTACCTAAACAAAACGTATATATTCTAACTTTCTAGGAATATTGTGTAAATGTTCTAAGATTAACCTAAATATTTCGCCTTTATTGCCATTTTAACGAACGGCCACATACTGGCGGATATAGATTAACTGACATAGGATTTTGCACAAACATGGTCTTCTAAAAGTTACGAATTCAAATTTACTTTTACGATGATATAACGAATATAAAGAGGTACTGATCAATAGGAAATAAATAATAACAAATTATTTATAACCCCGAAAATGCTTTTGAGGCCTTCAAAATACCTCATATCGACAGGTTATATGGGATATCAGTATTAAAGGACTACACTTAAGAGTACTTAAATCATAAAATGTCACAATGGAGCAGATTTAGTCGACAAATATTAGGAGATAATATTATATGAGGGCTATATCTAAATGACAACAAATATATACCTTTGTAACATCAATAATCCTAAGAATAATATGCGCTAAGTCTGAAAGACGCATATTAAATTTGGTGAGCTCTATCGTAATTGCGAATGGAGAACGGAGAGGCTCACGAACATAATTTAGTCGACAAAGATTTGTACTCTTTAATATACTTTATAGGGTCCATAACTTTTATAAGCCGCTTGTTAAATTCAATTTAATTATTCAATAAAATAAATTCCATAAATTCAATAAAATCGATTCTGACGACGAAAACTCCAACAAATTGAAAACATATATAAATGCGTATATGTAACATGTCCTTCATTCACCATAAATATGTATTGTGCTCTCTAAATAAATAAGTTTAAACGAATACAACAATAAACCACAAAACAAGGAAAACAGCAATAAGTATGAACACCGCCAAGTTTGTAGATTGACTATAGTTGCAAGCCAACATTGTTTATCAATGTTTAGGCTTTTTAAAGAGAAAAGCTAAACATTTATAACTTATATTAGGTTGTTAAAAATATGCATTACACGCTAATACTATGGGCCAGCAACGCGGTCCGGGTTAGCTGGTTCACCATAAATGTGTATTGTGCACTCTAAATAAATAAGTTGAAACGAATACAAAATAAACCACAAAACAAGAAAAACAGTAATAAGCATGAACACCGCCAAATTTGTAGATTGACGATAATTGCAAGCCAACATTAGTTATGTTTCAGTACTTTTTTAGTAGTAAAACTAGCAGAAGAGAGAAAATGGACGCAGTAATATGCGAACATCTTTGATTTTAAGCTTAATTTTTCAATTTACCTTTCACTAATTTTGCACTGTTTTCCAATACGTTTTCTTCGTCTGATTCCTCATTCAGCCAGTCCTCTTCACTCCTAGAATCATCCAAAAGTGAATACATCAGTCCCTCCATATTTTCTCTCTTTGTTTCTTACACGACAAATATTAGTTTTTAAGTTTATCTATTTTCTTTACAATTGTTGTGACGCGCGAACATTGAAATGTATCAATACACTTTTCAACCTTGTTAGCCCTACCAATTATATGTCAAATTTACAATTTCCACATTTCTGCTCGCCCAAATTCATGTAGCTAAAACAAGCAGAAATGTGCACTACTCAGCGCCATTTTTTTCTCAAAAGAGCTGCAAGTTTTGCTAATTTTTGGAGTACGCGAACGCGTTGTAGCAGAATTCGTACTAATTTGTAGGTTCTGGAACACAACTATTGTTTATCAAAGTTTAGGTTTTTTTTTAAGAGAAAAGCTAACCATTTACAACTTATATCAGGTTCTTAAATATATGCATTACTCGCTAATACTATGGGCCAGCAACGCGGTATGTGTTAGCTAGTTATTATTATTATTGTTATTATTATTATTATTATTATTATTATTATTATTATTATTATTATTATTATTATTATTATTATTATTATTATTATTATTATTATTATTATTATTATTATTATTATTATTATTATTATTATTATTATTATTATAATTACTATTATTATTATTATGCTGTCCACCTTGGGAAGCTTTGTCATTCCGTTTGTAACATTAAGAAATATTCGCCGTAGACCCTATAAAGTATATATATATATTATTAATCAACATTAAAGTCGATTTTACAATGTCCGTCTATCTGTCTGTTGAAATCACGATACAGCCCACATTATTTGACGTAGAACGTCAACATTTAGCAGAACAATTTGTATTGTGTATAGGATGGTTGGTATTGAAGAAGAGATATAGCGTTTTGGTTTAGTCTCCATATAACGGTACCTCCCGATATTCGGTATTTTGATGATTTTGCCTCATTTCCCAACAGATTTGTCTAAAAATTGGTATATGTAGGTCATAATGGTTTCTAGCTCATGTCGTGAAACATTGTATGTACAGGTTCACGTCTTTGTATAGTCCCATATAACGGTACCTCCCAGAATACTTTTGTGTTTGTTTGTAGTTTGCTAAATTTGTTGTTCGCCTTTGTGCAACAATAAATTCCGGCTTAAAATCTACTCAGTAGAATTTGAACCACAACAAGTCCATACGACGGTATTGGAACGTGTACACTCTCTGTTCTCACTAAAACAGTAGCAAATTCCTCAAAATTGAACTTTCTTTCAGACATTACCTTTTTGAAATGTGTCTTAAAACTTTTAACTCCTGCTTCCCATAATCCGCCCATGTGTGGAGCGCTAGGTGGAATAAACTTCCACTCGAAGCCATTATCAATATACATACTTCTCTGAAATTTCTTTGGAGGATTTTTTTTATAAATTCATGATATTCCCTCGAGAGAGTACGACTGGCATCCACAAAATTGGTTCCATTATCTGACATTAAACATCTAGGCAAACCTCTTCTACCTATGAATCGTGTAAATGTTGCAAGAAACGTTTCTATGGATAGTGACGAACACGCTTCAAGATGTATTCTTTTTGTCGAAAAACATACAAATATACATACGACTTTTGATACGGTGAATTTCTCAAATTGCCACTTTTAATTTGAAATGGACCTGCAAAGTCTGTTCGAACATAGGTAAAGGGAAGTGAAAAAGAAGTTCTCTCTAAAGGCAAGGCAGCCATTATCTGTGATTTAACATTCTGTTTGTATCTTGCACAAATTACACAATTATGCACTACTTTTTTAACGGTTCTTCTTAGTCTAGGGATGTAAAATTGCCGTTGAACCATGGACATCATAAGTCTTACATCAGCATGCATTAATGTTTTGTGGATAAATTCCTAGAATATATGACATAAACGAGACGAACTTGGAATTATTATTGGAAATCGTTCGTCATTAGAAACATTTGCATTAGCTAGACGTCCATTGACTCTCATTACCCCATTCTCATCCATAAATGGATTCAAAGCACGTTACGGACTTTTTCGTGATATAATTTTCGAATTAATTAAATAATTATATTCTTGTGGATAATGCACCCTTTGTGCCATTCGGGCTGGAACCATCTTAGCGTGATTCAACTCATCTTGAGATAGAAGTTTTCCACTTCCTCCATCTGAATATTCATTTTTTCTTCGCTTATTCTTCATACGATACATATATCATAAAATCCACAATGTTCTGTTATAAGATGAAAATTTTTGAATCATTTCTTTATAATCATCTTTCTCTATAATTGGTGCACAATGTACTTCAATATTTCGCTTTTCTGGCGGATCTTTCGATACCATATTAGATTCTGGCCAATTATTACCAGGACTTAATAACCACATTGGGCCATTCCACCATAGCGAACATTTACTTAACTCTACAGAATTACAACCTCTTGTTCCAAGGTCTGCAGGATTACATTTCAAAGAAACATGCCTCCAAGTTGCATTTTCGATATTTTTGAATATAGTTGCGGATGAGTGAACCGACATTTTCCATCTTCACAACTGAACTTGTGTTCGGCAAGGTTTGAAAATAATTGGATACTCATTTCGCGTTTTATTAGCGCCATGGTTGAGAATTTTCCAGGAAAAAATTTATTATATATATATATATATATACATATATATATATATATATATATATATATATATACATATATATATATATATATATATATATATATATAAACTCACAACTCAACTTGTGTTCGGCAAGGTTTGAAAATAATTGGATACTCATTTCGCGTTTTATTAGCGCCATGGTTGAGAATTTTCCAGGAAAAAAGTTATATATATATATATATATATATATATATATATATATATATATATATATATATATATATATATATATATATATATATATATATATATATATATATATGGGAGCTATAGCTATATCTGAACCGATTTCGATCAAATTTGGCATACTTATTTTCAGGTCCAATCTGATCGTACGTGCAAAATTCCATACTATTCGGACTGATATTACACGTTTGGTGCACAATAAAAGGCAAATCGGACGAAGATATATATGGGAGCTATATCTAAATTTCGACCGATTATCTCCAATTTCAATAGGGTTCGTCCTTGGGCCAAAAACGATTTAGAATGTGATTCTATGCAGATCATCAAAAGGAACTATGGGTCTATCTCGTTTCCTTTTGCCTGTTACAAACAAATGCACAAAGACATAATACCCTGACCACCTAGTGGTGTAGGGTATAAATACAGGTAACAGTAAGTGTTGTTGTACAACAATCGTAACAACAACCACATACAAATTTGTTTTTGTGCGTAATACAAGTGCCAGAGTTATGTGTCCAAAAATGTAAACAAAATAATTAATTTTCAATAAATTATTTTAATTTCAAAAATATACATTTTTGGAAATTGGATTATTAATTTAAAAATGCAGAAGAATAGTTCTTAAAATATTAAATTTTAATGCTTTCACATCATTCCCCTGAATATATAGTTGTTAGCTGTTGGTCCTAATCTCTCAACACTTCAAGTAATCGCTAGAAAATTGTGGAAAAGGCGACATGCCTTTCAAGTTGAAACCAAACAGCATACATATAAAAGTATTCTACATTTTGAAATTTTTGCGGTTCTTTTCAATGGAGTAACTTTACTTTTCGCTATTAACAAGTTTACTGATGACTTTGATTCTGTGTCCATTCGAACGTATACTGCGGCACAATACGCCTTCTCAGAAGCGTCAAAAAATCCTTGAAATTGTATATTGCCCTCTAGGCAATAATTAATTCATCTTAGTATTTAAATAGAATCAACACTTGAAAATTGATCCAAAAATGTTTTCCATTTATCATACGTGGATGAACTTACTCTTTCATCCCAATTAACACCTTCTAACCAAAGGTCTTGCAACAAAATTTTTGCCTGTATAATTAAAGACGTAAACCACCCTGCTGGGTCAAATAATTTCGAAATGGTTGACAAGATTTTCCTTTTAGTTATCGGGCTAGTCACCTCTAGTGACTTCATACTATAAGAAAATGAGTCAGTTAGGCATTCCAACGAATACCTAATGTCTTTGTTGAACTCATATCATTAATTCTTTAAATTTCTTCATTTAACAAATCTTTTGATCGGACGTTAGAAAGAAGGGTCGGATGATTTGCCGTTATCTTCTTTAACGGAAATCCAGCCGAATTCAACACACAAATTAATTGTTTTTCCGCCTCCAAAGCTGAGGCAAGAGTATGACCTCCAGTCAATACATCATCAACATATATCTCATTTTTAATTATTTTCGATGCAATTGGTCATTTATATCTTGACTCTTCCGCCAATTGCAACAATGTGCGAATCACCAAATAAGGTGCACAGTTTATTCCAAAGGTAATAGTACACAATTTATAATCTTTAATATCACTCTGACCTTCTTTTCTAAATAAAATTCTTTGGTATTGCTGATCAGAATCATGAACACATATCTGTCGGTACATTTTCTCAATGTCACCGTTAAACACATACTTATACAGGCGCCAATTCAAAATTACAGACACTAAATCATTTTGTAAGATTAGCCATGTATGTAAAACATCGTTTAAAGAATGGATCGAGTCCATTAAACACCACTCCCACTTTTGTACTAGAACTTTCTGGGCGAAAGACTGCATGATGCGGTAAATAATATGAAAAATATTTCCCACCAGTACATATTTCTCTTGATTCTGTGGGTTTCATATGACCCAATGATAAATATTCATTTAGTACTTCATTATATGACTCCTCGAGGTCTACATTCTTGCTTAACTTACTTCCATATATTCATATTGTGTCTTTGCCTTTTTGGGGAAATTCTTTTTTGAAAGGTAATTTTACAACGAATCTTCCATCTGATCGACGGTATGTCGTGTTAATGTCGTGAAATCATAAAGCCTGGATCTGCCAACTTCAAATCCTTAATACTTCCCAAATCTGAAATTTTAATAGTCTGCGTCGGCAAAAAACTTGTCAAATTTTGCACAACTAAAGTTTCTGCTTCAAATTCAGTTTCATTTATTTCTGAACACAGCGTCAGAACACTTTTTTTATTTGAATTAGCCATGACTGTTCCACTCAGACCACTAATCTTGAAACTAGCTTTTTCAGTTAATATGCCAATTCGTTTAATTTTTTTTTTTTTGGGTAACGAATGTTCGTTTCGAAGCAGAGTCAATGAGAGCTCAAACTGTAAATATTTCCCCAGAATACTTTACTTTTACTAGAGCTGTAGGCAGCATAACGTCATCATGACTTACTGACACATGTGTTTCCACATTAGAAGTTTGAGCTACAGAATTGGACGAACATGGCATTTCTTCTACAATATTCTCTGTGGTAACTAGACCATTTGTTTGGCGTCCATTTTCAGAACGGTAAGTGTTTTGACTTTCTCTTGCTACCAATCTTGGCTATGTAGATCTCTCTTGAACGTTATTTGGTAAATGCAGTTTAGTGTGGTGTTTCTTTTTGCAAAACATACACCTATGTACACTAACGCATTCCTGAGAAATGTGTCTATATATTAGACAATTGTTACACAACCTGTTTTCTCTTGCAAATTCAATTCTCTGATTAACACTCATACTATTAAATCTTGAAAAATTCTTCAAAATATGATTTCTATTACACATGACACATCTATTCGACTGTGTCGATTGCGCTTTTTGATGCGCTTGAAATTCATCATTAAAGGCAGTTGAAGCTGCTATATTTCTTAGACTGTCTATTCTCTCTAGGACGCTATATCTGTTTTTTAGAAAATCTTCCATTTGTGACCATTTGGGTAGCTCTGAATGTGATTCGAGCGATTGCTTCCAATGAATCAAAGTTTCTACCGGAAGCTTAGTTGAACACAAAAATATCAAAATAGGATCCCATTGATCTACTTGCACCTTATGTGCTTTTAATATAGCTAGACAGTCGCTAACTGTTGATTGAATTCTTTTTATATTTCTGCTAGATTCAGTCTTTGCTGCCGAAAGATTGAATAAAATCTTTAATTGATTATCTACCAGTACCCTCACATTTTCGTATCGCACTGATAATGCTTCCCATGCCAACGAAAAATTCTGATCAGATAACGGGTACCGATCAACAATTCTACCAGCCTCACCCTTTGTTTTGTTACGCAAATGATAGAGTTTTTTCGCAGGTGTGAGTCTGGGATGATTTCCATATATGGCCGTAAACATGTCTCTAAAAGTTGGTCATTGTTCATAACTTCCGTAGAAGTCTTGAGTGTCACAAGGTGGCACTTTAATACAAATTTCCGACATGTCAAAGGTTGTACCCGGAGGATACACAGCTGAGCTGTGAAACAGTGACGGATTTGTAACATCGCCTCTAGCGGTATTATTTTGATTTTGTTTTCTTTTCTTCAAAATCTCTAATAATTTAGCTTTTGTAGTTTGGTATTTGTCCCTGAGGAACTCAAATATTTTTCTGGTTTCTAATTTATAAGCCTTTTCTTCTTCCTCCTCTATTTCTGCTAAATATACACGTTCAAATGCACTGCGTGCATTGTGCCAATCTTCATCAATGGATTTTAATTTGGTTTCTATTAAAGAATCCGAAGTCTTAATAGAAGTCTTGAGTGTCACAAGGTGGCACTTTAATACAAATTTCCGACATGTCAAAGGTTGTACCCGGAGGATACACAGCTGAGCTGTGAAACAGTGACGGATTTGTAACATCGCCTCTAGCGGTATTATTTTGATTTTGTTTTCTTTTCTTCAAAATCTCTAATAATTTAGCTTTTGTAGTTTGGTATTTGTCCCTGAGGAACTCAAATATTTTTCTGGCTTCTAATTTATAAGCCTTTTCTTCTTCCTCCTCTATTTCTGCTAAATATACACGTTCAAATGCACTGCGTGCATTGTGCCAATCTTCATCAATGGATTTTAATTTGGTTTCTATTAAAGAATCCGAAAATAGTTCCTCGGGAGTATTCTCCAATTGAATGCACATATTCATAAGGCTGTAGATTTCGTATTCAAACTTAGCACAAATTGTTGAATCCATATTGCTTTCTATTTATTTTTATGTATATTTATATGAGGTTTATTTATAGTTATTTATTATTTTTTTTTACTGTTTTTTTATTATTATTTATTATTATACAAACAAATTACAATTACCACTTTATTTATTGTTAATAAATAAAATGAAATTATTTCTGTTAATGTTTTTGATTTGCCGTATAATATTACTTTTCTCAGCAAAAGTTTAATTTGTTTTTAAACGGCCCTTGTAAGCCATCATCCACACCAAATATGCCTGATGAGTCGCTTAACCAACGGCGAAACGCGTCGCATAGTGGTGAGTGTGTGATAGTGTCTATCTGGCTTTCCTTTTCACTCCAAATTTCAGATCATAAGGCTTGTCTCGAAAGAGAAATCAAACACATTAATCATAAAACATATGATCTTCGCCTTAATAAGGCAAAACTCAAAAATTTCAGCCAAGCCCGGCTGTGGGATTTGAACAGCGGACCTCGGTGTGCAGCCAACTAGAAGTTGCCGTCTCTACGTTCAGAGCCATTAACCCGTCTTCCTAAAGTAGCACTAAAACAAGTGTATGCATTGGAAGCAATGTAGTTGTTGTGGACAAAAAATCCATCACTACAAAAACAAAAACTTTGCTGTGAAAAAAGATCTGCCAATAGAACTAGAGTCGAACCTGGAGAGTTTCTAGTGTATAATTCGCATATGCTAATTTGCAATAAGTTCGAAATATATACTACTTTCCAGAGAACGGCCCTTGTAAGCCATCATCCACACCAAATATGCCTGATGAGCCGCTTAACCAACGGCGAAACGCGTCGCATAGTGGTGAGTGTGTGATAGTGTCTATCTGGCTTTCATTTTCACTGCAAATTTCAGATCATTAAGCTCGTCTCGAAAGAGAAATCAAACACATTATTGAAAAATTGTTTTTAATATATTTTTATGATTTGTTTATTTAATTATTCTTTTTAAATCTAGCTTTTATTATCTTATTATTTATTTTTATTCAAAATTATTTATGTGTATTATTATTTTTTATTCATTCAATAATTTATGCAAAGTTTTATACGTTACGTCAGAAACGTACATTACGTTAGCGAGTAATTGCACAATAAACATGTGTCAAAAGATTGTTTATTACAAACGGCACAAATGACGAATGCGACCAATGTAACACAAAACAAAATGAAATAAATGCCAAAAATAATGATGGAGAATATGAAAGTGATTGTGGTGTTTTATAATGGTGTTAGTGTATGTGTTTTTGATAGTGTTAATAAACAATGAATACAAATAAATATTTCTTTTTCTTCTAACTTCACACAAACGATTTCTTTTGGAAATGGCAGTGCTGATTTGTTGAATGTATGTGTGTCTACGACAAACAACACAAAAGCCGCCACTTTCAAACTACTATTACTACTACTTTCAAATTAATGTTAAATTAAAATTAGTGCTTTTTTTGGAAAATATTTTTGGCAAATAAGCCGATTCTTTATTTTTTGGACACGAAGGACAATGTACAAGTTCCAATACCGCCGTATGGACTTTTTGTAGTTCAAATTCTACTAAGTAGAATTACCCATTAAATATTATCCAATGGTCATGGAAGTTGAGTTCCTGGCGAGAGTTCTCAACCTGTCGCTGGCCTCCCATATAGTACCCGAAGCCTGGAAAATGGGTGGGGTGGTCCCGCTGTGGAATAATAAAAACATGAATTATGTAATATTTGACTTATTAAAGAACTGCAAGAATGTAAAACTTTTTACTAAAAACTTGAAGATTCTCGCAGGTTCTGAAGCAAAGCAACAGGATGAATTGTGTGTTACCTGTTGGCTTTGTCTTAATCAATGAATTGTTAAATGTGAATTAACGTTGGCGTCCATTGATGTTGTGTGCAGCGTAGAAATCTCTCTGCAAGCTTTTACAATTTTGTAAAGGATTGGCAGTCGGAATTGACATACAGGGTTGCCCATATTCGACGGACCCATGGGCCCATTCCAATCGACGAGGCTTGTTCGCAGGCAACATTCTTTGCGTCAATTGAATTTTGTACGGGAACAAATGCAAATCAATGCGAATAATCCGTTGTAAAGTGGACCGAGCCATGCCCAACTGCTGAGAACGGCATTTTTGGGATGTTCTTGGGGACCTGGCTCGTACGGCAGCAATATTCTCGGCCGATCGCCTTGGTCACTTTTATATGGCCTCTTCGGATTAGAAAGAGCCTTACCAGTCGAAAATTTTTCGTATAAACGCTTAATGGTGTTCTTAGAAGGCGCACTTCTCAAATTTTTTAATGTTTTAAAAGCACGTTGAGTTTTAACAATTGACTTCTTCTGTTGAATGTAAATTTCAACTATTTCAGAGCGCTCGCGTGTCGCGTATTGGTTCATGGTAAAAATCTGCTTGGACTGACGCTTCAAACGCGGTATGTTATTAAGCGATGTGACATCTCTGTCAAAAGTTATGGCGTTGCCAGATGGGTCCGTCGAAAATGGGCAACCCTGTATATGAAAACTGTGTGGGAAATGCCAAGAACTGTCAGTTTCTGGTCAGAAACGCGAAAATGGCATCAAATAAAGAAATGTCTATTCGCAAAGCCATAGTTTCTGTGGAGAACATTGTTCCACAGCCTGTTTCAGTTAATATCATTGATACACAGGACCGGGCGTAAACAGTCGTATTTCAAAGTTGTTACACATTAAGTTCTGATAATTAACTGCGGTATAAATAAAGAGGTAAATAATCCCGAGGTTATGAGTAGATATTTAGTTTCCTAAAATAACGTCATAATCTACTCATGACACTATGAAATTATTATTTCCCATATCTTATGATCGTCCCGAGACTTTTACTGTCAAAACTCAGTCTGTCAAAAGACCATTATCTATGATTCCCGTCATGAAAATTATATTTGCGACAAGATTTGCAACATAAACAACGGCCGATGACATAAGTAATTATATAAAATCAAAAATTGAGGAAGATCATTTTTGAGGCGTTATAAGCTTCCATCTACATTTTCTGAAAGTTAGCTCATTTGCCGCTAAGACCATATTCAGTGCAAAAAATAGAACTCAATAATTCATTTACTATTTGCTATTTTAGAAAATATAGTGATTGTAAAGTATGTGGTGGCATCCTTGTTGCGGTGGGTGTCAAATATACCACTAATTTAATTGATCTTGAGTTTATTGGCGTATCAATTGAATTGGGCAAAACATAATTGTGTCTAACTTGTACTTATATTCCACCTTCATTGTCACTTGACATTTATAATCAGCATTTTTCATCAATAAATTACTGAAAAAATTAAAGATTTAGTTTATAGTTTGATTCTTGGTGATTTAAAATTCGTTCTATTAGGTGGCTTTCAATGACAGATTCTGAAGCTTTGATCCCCTTGTCATTCGTAACGAACAATACCCAGCATATATTCTAAGTTATTAATCGTTTTTGTGACAATAATATTTATGAAATAAACAGTGTTGTTTAATTTTATGTCAAATTTGTTCTAATTTCTAACATTAATTTATGTTTACATTCATTGTAATTTGAACTGTTAGTATTTCTTGTGATAGCAACGTTTTTAACTCAAATTGGAATAATTTGGATATTGGATTACCTTCAATCACTATTGGGAATTTGCGAGATAGAAGAAGTCGGTCTTTCTTTGCCTGGTGAAAGACACAACGAAGTAATTTTTATATGATTTTACGAAGTGATAAATTACATCTGCCGAAATGCCGCTACATAGATCTTCGCAACGTCCAATAAATTTGAAAGGTCTGAAGAATTAAATATGCATCCTGATAATGAACAGATTTAACTAAGTACATCACGTGCAACGATTAAACCATCGGGTTCACAAACGGCTAACACACTATTCAATAGTGTAGAACAGGTAACCCAACATTTTACCACATAATCAGCATTTTTCATCAATAAATTACTGAAAAAATTAAAGGTTTAGTTTATAGTTTGATTCTTGGTGATTTTAAAATTCGTTCTATTAGGTGGCTTTCAATGACAGATTCTGAAGCTTTGATCCCTTTGTCATTCGTAACGAATAATACCCAGCATATATTCTAAGTTATTAATCGTTTTCGTGACAATAATATTTATGAAATAAACAGTGTTGTTTAATTTTATGTCAAATTTGTTCTAATTTCTAACATTAATTTATGTTTACATTCATTGTAATTTGAACTGTTAGTATTTCTTGTGATAGCAACGTTTTTAACTAATTTGGATATTGGATTACCTTCAATCACTATTGGGAATTTGCGAGATTGAAGAAGGATATTTGGAATCAATGACATTGTCGACCTTTCTTTGCCTGGCGAAAGACACAGCGAAGTAATTTTTATATGATTTTACGAAGTGATAAATTACATCTGCCGAAATGCCGCTACATAGATCTTCGCAACGTCCAATAAATTTGAAAGGTCTGAAGAATTAAATATGCATCCTGATAATGAACAGATTTAACTAAGTACATTTGGTTATTCGGACTTGCATATTGCCATGCGATTACGAAATGATTTACAAGGAAAGGCATTTGAAACGGTGGAATCATTATTATAAAACTCCAGAAACGTCTCAGCAATTATGAAAATCCTCGCCGAAACGTATGGAAGGCCTGATCAGTTAATTAAATCGCAGATTCAAAAGGTAAGGGCCCTTCCTGCTATTAAGGAATCAGGTTTTGATGGGCTATTAAACTTCGCAATTAAAGTAATCAATATGACCATATTCATAAGTCGGCTAGAGGTAACAATCACTTAGCAAATCCATTGCTCTTGAGCTGGAAAAGTTTTTATATGTTAAATATTGCAAGCATAGTTGATTTATCGAACTTGTTGAAAGATATAGGCAAAGTAATCAATATGGCATCGGATTCACTGCCAGTTACTGCTAATGTTGTTGAGAAACAGTCCAACGGATATGCTTGAGTAAACTCCACAGTGGAAAGAAAGCCCTGCAAACTTTGTGGACAACATTGTAAGAGTCTGGCCATTTGTGATAAATTCACAAAATTACCTCTACAAACGAAAGGGGAAATGGTTAAGGCGATGGGAATATGTTTCTCATGTCTTAAAGAAGGTCACCGAACTGTGAATTCTTTTTCTAAAACGAAATGCGGTGTCAGTTCTTGTCATTGTTGCATGCTAATTTTGAGAAAGATGAAAAGGTGAAGAAACCTGTTAAAGGAATTAATAAAAAAAAGGAATTAAAAAATAAAAATTAATAAAAAAGGATTGCAATCAAATGCCGCACGAAATTATGGAAACGGCTCTGTTTTATTTCACATTATTCCAGTTAAGCTATATGGACCAAATGGATACGAGGAAATATATGACTTTATAGATGATGGGGCAAGTATATACATGGTTGACAATGACGTCGTAACGAATTTGGATATTACTGGAAAACCTGATGTCCTTAAACTACAGCGGATCAATAGTCAGACCTCTAGGGAAAACAATTCAACCAAATTTTCGATTGAAAATGTGTATGTTACTTCCAACTTTAATTTACCAGTACAAAGTTTCAACATGAGCTATATGCTAGAATAATATCCAAATGCCCCTCTTTTGAAAGTGAATTTGAAAGATTATACCAATGTGAAGTCGAAAATGATATCAAGCTTTTCTCATGCCTTTTTGACCAATAGCCTCAAAGTCTAGATTGGGATGGATTATTTACGGGGCGACGGCAAATAAAAGGGGAAAGAATATTCTTGTCACTATCGAGGATCGGAAATGCAAAAACTAATGGAACTAGATGAAACGAAGAATTGTTATTTTGGAATGGAAACGTTTGGTATCAAAATTCCCGTGAAGAAATTATTTTCGAAGGATGACGAAAGGGCTTTGAAAATCTTAAACAAGACAACGGTCAGGAAAGGCAATCGCTTTGAATCTGGACTACTTTGGAGAAGTGATGACTTTACTCTCCCTGGATAGCGCTGGACCTACCTCTCTAGATCATGTATGTCCTTCCTGACACGCCAGGGTGGGGGAGATTTATCCACCATATGATGGTTGGGATGATTCTCATGGTAACACCCAAGCAGGTACTGCAACGAAAGCATATGATTATGCTGACGTAAGGGAAGGACTTTCGCCTCCTCATGTAGATGGTCCACTGGTGTCATGAGAAGGCACCATGTCGCAGTTCTCAGGGCAGCGTTCTGGCAGGTCTGGATATGCTTCCACTGCGTAGCGCTAGTATTCGCAGACAACACTGGAGCCGCATAGCTGACCACAGACCGACCTATCGCGTTATAAGAGGTCTACAAGGTCCGCACCTCAAGAGCTGCCGGCTAATGCCTTGAGGACCTTGTTCCTACTTATCATCTTGTCGCATATTGCTGTGGCTTACGCGGACGACTTGAACCTGCTGTCGAACGTGACCCCAAGAATCTTGGGGTAGTTCGTTGTCGGTATTAGATTCATCTCGACCTGAACATTCAACTGGTTCTCATCTCCGCATACTATGTGGTAAAGAGTGTGGCCGTTGATTTCGTGGCGGATATTTTCATATTCCTCGCGTGGAAGTATGCGGCAAGTTCCGCGAGATAGGGTTTCAGCCTTTCACATATGTCATCGACCACTGGGCCCGACGCCATGATCGTACAATCATCCGCATATGTTACGTTCTTAATGCCGACTGGAGGGCGAGGAATTCCGGAAAGGTAGAGGTTAAACAGTTCCGGAGATATCACCCCACCTTGGGGAACTCCCTGTTTCACTCTACGGGCTTTGGACTTCTTGTTCCGGAATTCCACGTACGACTGGCGTCCACACATATAGTTGATTATCCAACGTTTCAAATTTGGCCGGAGGGTAGTTCTCTGCACGTCCTCAAACAGTGTGGCATTATTGACCGTATCAAATGCCTTTAATAGGTCAAGGGCTACCAACACTGTTCCTTTAACACGGCCTGTTCTGGTTCAGTGGGTACTCGACTCCCGGCGTATCCAGCTGCTTCAACATTACCATTGCGATTCCGTCCGGGCCCAACGCTTTGGATGACTTAGCGTTACGGATGACATTTGCAACATCACCCATCGTAAACTGTGGTGGTTCCTCCTCGGCGGGAAGAGATCTGATACGACGTAGTACTTTCGCTTAGCCCTATCGCTCTCGGGGTGCTCGAGAAATTGTCAAATCCGAACCCCGTTGAAGCCGACATGGTTGGAGGGTCTGGTTAAAGTAATGTTAAGTCTGCTAGAAGACTTAATGCCATAAGTTGGGAAAACAGCCAACCTTAAAAATAAAAAGAAAATGTTCGCAGTAATATGCGAATATCTTTGATTTTAAGCTTAATTTTCCAATTTACCTTTCACTAATTTTGCACTGTTTTCCAATACGTTTTCTTCGTCTGATTCCTCATTCAGCCAGTCCTCTTCACTCCTAGAATCATCCAAAAGTGAATACATCAGTTCCTCCATATTTTCTCTCTTTGTTTTTGCACGACAAATATTAGTTTTTAAGTTTATCTTTTTTCTTTACAATTGATGTGACGCGCGAACATTGAAATGTATCAATACACTTTTCAACCTTGTTAACCCTACCAATTAAATGTCAAATTTACAATTTCCACTTTCTGCTCGCCCAAATTCATTCAGCGCTATTTTTTTCTCGAGAGATCTGCAAGTTTTGCTACGCGAACGCGTTGTAGCAGAATTAGTACTAATTTGTAGGTTCTGGAACACAACTATTGTTTATAATAATAATAATAATAATAATAATAATAATAATAATAATAATAATAATAATAATAATAATAATAATATTTTATTTAAATTCATTTTACAAACAATATGTATATATAATATTTACAAAATGTATCTCCATAATCTATCCCACGAAGCCCTTATTAGGCTTGCCTGTGGGAAATAATGTTGGATTACGTTTATCTCAATAGAATATATTTCATATAGGCTGTAGGCTTCCTTCACTTCTTGTAATATTATTTTTTACATATATTAACTTTATCATTTTTCAAAAATTTCTATTAACAAAATAATTTTTTATATTTTTAATTTTTAATATCTTGTTTCTAATCTCTAAAATCTCCTTCGGTATATCATTAAGGATCTTTGGAACGGCCACTGCCAGTGCGAATTTACCATATTCATTTACGAACGTGGGTACTTCGTACCATCCTTCGTTTCTTCTTCTTGTGCTGTACTGATGCTTAATTTTTCTGGCTAAGCTCGGATCTTCAGAAAACTCGCTTGCAATTGTTATTGCATAAAGCTGCTTGACGTTTACTATCCTCTGTTGCTGGTATATATGTTTCAAATTCTCATTGTGATATTCTGTATTTTGTGATTTTTTATGTATTGATTTTAAAATTCTGTCTTGTGTAAATTGAAGTTTTTTACAACACCTCGCATTACCCCATGCAGATATACCATGCCGTAATTGCGACTCAACCAAGGAGTAGTATGCTTGTTTTAGTACATTATAGGGAGCGCAATTGTTAAGGTAATATAGAGCGAATGAGGATTTACGCAACTTTTTTTTTGTAGATTTTCACTTGAAGTTGTGGTCAAGGTGTACACCTAAGTACTTGTACTCTTCCACAAGCTCAAGTTGAGTAGTACATTTATCATTCGATGTCGGATTTCTTTCTCTATAATTGGTGTGAAGGCACTCATTGCTATGGTAAATAATAGGTATGTTATGTTTGGGTACATGTCTGGATCTAAAGTGCATTATTTTAGTTTTTGAAGGGTTAATTATTAATCCCATATCATGGCACCATTTTGTTAGGATATTGAAGTCTTCTTGCAAGAGATTTGTTGCATTGTCGATATTTTTATGTGAGACTATGATTGCTGTGTCATCTGCATAAGAGAACGATGTGCTATTTTTAAGGATTTGCGTCATCTCATTTGTGTATATTAAGTAGAGTATTGGACCTAACTTTGAGCCCTGAGGTATACCATATACTAATTGTTTTTTACTGCTGTTGATTTCGTTTACCTTAACGCTGAATGCCCTGTGATTGATGTAATTTTTGAACCATTGTATGCACCGACCTCTGATTCCACTTTTTTCTAATACGTTTATAACTTTGTCATGAGCCAATGTATCAAACGCTTTGCTGAAGTTGATAAAGAGGGCTATACAGTTGTTATGTAGGTTGAGATTTTGGTTTATGTGCTTCGAGAAATATCCAAGAAGTTGGTTGATATTTTTGTTTTTCTGAAATCCGTATTGATTTTTGTCTATAATTTTATATTTAGAAAGGAAACTAGTTAGCCTTCTTACCACGATTTCCTCTAGCATATTCTCCAATACGGGTAATATAGAAATTGGCCTATAGTTGTCGTAATCCGAATTATTTCCACCCTTATATATTGGCCTTATTATTGATTCTTTTAATGTTTGCGGTATTGATGATTCCTTTAGGCTTGAGTTTATGAAATGTGTTACGATAGGTGTAAGAATATCGGCATTATTTTTAAGGTCGATTGCTCTTATATTGTCAATTCCGGCACTTTTTCTTGAATTTAATGTCTTAAGTATGTTATTTATTTCACTTTCCTTAGTGTATTCAAGATACATTGAGTTTGATATGATTCTTTGAGTCCGGGTTTCTAGAGTTGTTACATTACATGGATGCACAATGTTTATGACATTCTGATTGAAATTTATTGCGAATTTCTCTGCAATTTCATTCATATTTCTGTCGGTAAAACTGTGTTTAATCTGTTGATCTATGTTGTTAGTTTTTTTTACCAATCACCTCGTTTATAATTTTCCACGTTCCCCTTATGTTGTTTTTATTGTTAAAAAATTGTTTATATATATGCCTATTTTTTGAGGTGTTATTTATGTTGCAAAAAAGTTCATTTGTATTTGTAGATTTGTTAATTAGTTCTTGCCAGTTTACTTTTATAATGCCATTATTTACTTTATTATTATTAATTTTATATTCTATGTCACTCTGTATATTTTCTTTTGTTTTATGGCCTATTTCTGCTATGCTTCCGAAAATTGCATGATGATCGGATATATCTGTAGTAACAACTACTGCGTAAGCTTCTTTTAATTTTTTGTCCCACCTGATAAAAAAGTGATCAATGCATGTTTTTGACCCGCTTCCTTCTCTTGTAGCGTTGTTCACCAGACTCTTTAATCCATTTGATGAAAGAATACTCAGATACTTTGTTGTATTTGTGTTAGTTTTCTGAATATCTATGTTGATGTCGCCAATTAGTATAATTTTGTTTATCTTGCTTACATGATAAAGTATTTGCTCAATTTCATTTAAAAATTGTGAAATACTTTTATTTGGTGTGCGGTAGGTTGGAAAAACAGTCAAAGTATTGTGTGTTACATATTGTATCTCAACTTGCAATATTTCGGCTGAGATCATGTTTATATTCATAGTTTCATATTGCATATGATCTCTTATGTAAATTGCGATACCACTTCCTTTGCCTTCTCTGTTTAGGAATATGGAATTGAATCCATCAATTGAGTACAATTCATTTTCCTCATCTGCAATGTTGGTTTCACATAGAATTATGATTTGAATTTTGTTTATGATACTATTGATGTTTGCTAGAAACGTAAGAAAGCATTTCCTCAAAGATCGTATGTTTAAATGTTTAACCACGGAGAGAGAGAAATCAAGGTAATTTGGTTTAATT